>NW_026058361.1:0-38943 GCF_023721935.1 Panthera uncia
CTCTCTCTCTCTCTCTCTCTCTCTCTCTCTCTCTCTCTGTCTCATTCTCTCTCCGCACCCCCCCCCCACCCGCCCATCTCATTCTCTCTCTAAATAAATAAATAAAAATTTTTTAAAAGTTGACCAGAACCCTGAGGGATGGTACTTTAACAGCTTTGATAGATTCTGAGGGCGATGAAAATAATAGGGCTCTGTTGACTGAATACAAAGTTACCGTCCAGATGGAAAGACCTCCGGAGAAAATAAGACAATTCCCTTCTCTGAATGACTCCCGGCAGTGGAAAGATCCAGAACTTTGGTTAAACCTGATTTTGGTTAAACCTAGGCCCATTTGGGTTTGGGGCCTTGGCTTGTGACAAACAGGAACCACAGAACATGGCAACCTCTCCCCACTTTGCCTTTGCCCTAACATGGTCAGGTGAACACCATCAAATCGGGTACAGACAGGAGCCTTTTTCAGGTAGCCAATAATAATAACTTAAATTTATGATCTCCTTGCTCTGTCTGGGGCTTTGCTAAATGCTTTGCTTACATTATTTCATTATCTTATTTAGTCTTAATAATAATTCCCTGGTTTTCAGATGGGAAAAGTAATGCTCAATACAGTTAAGTAACCTACCAAGGTCATAATATAACTAGTAGGTGGCATCATCCCCTTTTGAATTCAGATTTCTCTAACTCCAAAGTCATTCTTACCCACTTCCCTGAGCGCCAGGATTCTCAGCGTCAAGAGACCACACTTCTCCATATAATCCAGGAGCTGCTTAGGAAGGACATTCACTTACTGCCTGGCTCTTGCGATTTGAGGAGAGAAACTGATCCCCTAACCTCCTTTCCATAAAAATGTTAAACCTGGGCCACCTGGGTGGCTCAGTCAGTTAAACGTCTGACATCAGCTCAGGTCATAATCTCACAGTTTGTGAGTTCAAGCACCACATCTGGCCACGTCTGCTGTCAGCGCAGAGCCCGCTTCAGATTCTCCGTCCACCTCCCTCTGTCTGTCCCTCTCCTGCTCACGCTTTCTCTCTCTCAAACATAAGTAAACATTTAAAAAAAAATAAATAAAAATGTGAAACCTAATGGAGAAGCCTGGAATGGATTGAATGCCTCACCATTCTCCATGTTTATCAAGTAAGTTAAATTGATTATTGAAAACCATCCATGGATGCCTGGCTCTCTGAGAATCGTTAGAGATCTTCTAGTCAATTTCCCCATTTTTACAAATGAATCTCAGATGGTTAAGTGATGTGGCCAAGGTCATGTGGCTAGTAGGGCTGAACTTGTTCTCAAATTCAAAGCCTATTTCAGAACTCATTTTAGCTCCTCTCTTTTAAACTTTTGACCCTGTTTACCATCCCTTTCTTCTTTGAAATGGTCTCTTAGCTCAGTATCTGGCACAGTGGATTTTCATTATTCGAGGATTACTTGCTTCATTTATTTGAGACCTCCAATTCAATTCTTGTGGCACTTTTGCAATCATTCCCAGACATGCACGGAGTGGGGGAAGATTGGAGTTGCCTGATGCACGAGGTCTCAGACTGAACAAGGTGACGCTGCCTTCTTATTTCAGCTTCTATACTATAAACAACTATTCTTATTGAAGTCTATTTAGATTAGAGACCCGGTTGCCGAATTTTTGCATTTTTTTGTTGATCATTTTCCTGTTTAAAATGCCCCCCTCCCCCCAGCACAGTGGTAAAGTGCCGTCTAGGGTTCCTAAGTGTGAGAAGGCTGTAATGTGTTTATGGAGAAAATGCGTGTGTTAGATAAGCTTTGTTCAGGCAGGAGTTATAGTGCTGTCGAGATCAACGTTAATGAATCAGCCGTATATATTAAATAAGATTTCTTTATACAGAAGCCCACACAAAACGAAGTTAGGTGTTATCAGTTGATGAAAATGTGACGAGAGCTCATGGGACCCTAGTGCTATATTTTCTTCTGGACCAGTGGTTCTGCGTTCAGAGTCCAGCTCAGAGCTCATGGTGACCTTATGTAGCACAACTACCAATATAAAGAGAATCAAATGTATTCTACTCTCTACTGATTTCCCTCCCTCCTTTCTGAGGTTTGTTCCCAGTTCTCCCTGGCCTGTTCATCTCACCCCAGAGCTTGTAATGTCTTTCAGACTCAACTTTGGCCCTCTTCCTTGGTTTCTGCCACCCTCCATACCAATAGCCCCCACGTTCAGATCTCTGGCACTTTCCGCATGGGGAATGAGGCCCAAGCTCCTGCGTTATGAGTCATGGAACCACAGGATATTGATCACATGACAGAATGTATCTACTAAGTTCCAGGGCCCACCCCAAGAGCAAGACCCCCAGAGCCCATGCCCTCTGGGGAATACAGGAAGGCAGTGACAAAAGTAACAGTAAACGAGATAGGTGTTCCCAAAGTTAAAACTTGGCTGTCCCGAGGCCGTATAATTAGGAGTTGGAATGTAGATTGGGCAACTAGGTCAGCAGGAAGTAAAGTTTAGGCTGAGAATTAAAGATTGAGCTGGAGTTTACAGCCAAAGAGAATGGGAGTAGTGAAGGAGAGAGGGTGGCCCGTTTAGCTACAGGGCTTTTGTTTTGAGATGTGAATATTGGGGGCCAGAGTCAATTCCTATAGAGAGTAAAGAAGCAACTAACCCCCACCACTGCTAACTAATGACCTCTTCTCTGCCCATCTGCCGTGTGGTGCTCCGACTCTCCTGCCCAAGAACATTTAATGAAAGTCTTAAAACATCAGATTGAAGAGGCGCTGAAAAATGGCAGTTGCAGTTCTGAGGCACCAAATTATTTTTCTTGTAATAATTACCTATGTGGGAAGATCTGGTGTAAAATAAGACTCCAAGGAGAGGGAAGGCTATGCCAGGTGCTGGAGTATCTTGAATGCCGTATTTGGTTGGTGAAATAATTCAGAAACAACGTCGTCTACTTAAAACACTTTTTTGAAGAAGGATCCTAATTGGCTTAACTAGGTATCTCTTCCTTATTTCAAACTAAATGGACACTCTACCTAAAATGTCTTAGTTTAGTTTACTTAATGAGACCATGACTTGATGAGAATAATTGACAATTTCTTCAAAGATCAAGGATCTTATGAAACCTCAGGTCTCTTGATGGAAGTGGAAGATGGAATAAAATGTGCTGTGTTTACTTTCTAAGTAAACCATGGAAGTTAGTGTGTACGTATGAGACAGAGAGAGAAAATATATTCTGAAATGTTTACTACATCCAGACAGCACTTCAGAGATGACTTATTTGATTCTTATTACAACATTACAAGATGGATTTGACTGTCCTTATGTTGAATATATATATGGCTCAGAAAGTGGCAATAACTTGCTCAAGTTGCCACACGCTTCTGTCCCTCCCCCCCCCCCCCCCCCTCTCTGACTCTGGAGTCCTCTGCATTGGCCCTGCTCTCTGGCCATCAGTGGCGTCTCTCTTGGAGGTGGGCCCAGCACCAACCAGGCTGACGTCTCTCTTGGAGGTGGGCCCAGCACCAACCAGGCTGACACCTCAACACAATTAGAGGTTCTATCTCCTTCCAACAGGTTCCACAAAAGTTTTCTCTGTGAGTCTCATTGGCTCTGATTAGAACATGGGCCCGTCTCTCAGCCACTGTCTATGACCAGGGAAATGAGATGCTCTAAATAGCCAGGCCTGGTCACATGCCCAGGTAAGAGTGGTGGAGTCTCCTCCCACCTGAACCTGAGGCTGGGAGGGGAGGAGGCTGCTTTACTGGAAGAATGGGGAAGGGACATGGCACACCCTGGAAAGGTAACTATTAACCAAAGGGACATCATGGTACCCAGGATGTTACTATCTTTTTATTAAAAAAATTTTTTTAGCGTTTATTTATTTTTGAGACAGAGAGAGACAGAGCATGAACAGGGGAGGGGCAGAGAGAGAGGGAGACACAGAATCTGAAATAGGCTCCAGGCTCTGAGCTGTCAGCACAGAGCCCGACACGGGGCTCGAACTCATGGACCATGAGATCATGACCTGAGCCAAAGTTGGACGCTTAACCGACTGAGCCACCCAGGCACCCCTGTTACTATCTCTTAAAATTGTATTACCAAATAGCAAATCACCTTTATTTTAAATAAGACTCAGTTATGATAATTATCCATTACCCAGTGGTATTATTATTTGTCAGCACCAATATTTGGTACTTTGTACATAGTGTTTCACCTAATTCTCCTCTATACCTCCCAAATAGTTACTTATCAGCCTATGTACCAGCGGCACGGACTAGATTTAGAGAGGTTTACTAAATTGCCCGAGCAGTTATTCAGCTAGGAACTTGTAGAGCCAAGTAGTGAACCCTTCTCTGTCCATGTTCGAAGCCTGCTTTTTCCCTCCATCAGCACTTAGCCCGGAAATAATGGTGCATCCTCAGGCAGGGGCTTGCCTGATGTTTTCTTTTCACAAACCCTGCTGGCCATTATAGGGTCTTCTGAGTTTGTGTTGCTTCCAATGCATCAGCAAAAATCTGCCCTAATCTCTGCCCACCTTTCTGTGGAACATAACACTGACTTTACTTTAATGGCCTTGGATGAGCTACAGCTTTGAAAGGGCAGGAGAAACCTAGTTTGGAGCCTGAGGATGATCCAGCCTGAGAATGATCCAGATTCTTAAGCAAAAAGTTCTGCCTCGTCCTAGACACTGTGTACCCTGTTAGGAAACAGGTCTGTAGTGCAAAGAACAGTCGTTAGATTTTTAAAAGTCAGGCTCTGTTTGATTTTCATTTGTTTTTACTCTTGAGAACACAGCTCATTCTTAGATGTTTTTCAAAAGAACCTTTTGAACTACTGACTCTCAAACTATAGTGTATCCCCTGGAAGCTTATTGCAGTCCAGATGCCTGGGCTTTCTCCTCCCCCACAGATTCAGGATCTATGGGACAGGGTCCAACATATGTATTTTAACCAGCTCCCTGTAGCTCTGTTATGTCATAACAGAAGATGCTACAAAAGCAGATCTTATACCTGGCATGGGTTTAAATACCTAAGGTCAGAAATATCAAATCTAGGGGCACCTGAGTGGCTCAGTCTGTTAAGTGTCCAGCTTCGGCTCAGCTCATAATCTCACGGTTCATGAGTTTGAGCCTCATGTCGGACTCTGTGCTGACAGCTCAGAGCCTGGAGCTTGTTTCAGATTCTGTCTGTCTGTCTGTCTGTCTCTCTGCCCCTCCCCCACTCATGCTCTGTCTGTCTCTCTCTCTCAAAAATAAATAAAACATTAAAAAAATTAAAAAAAAGAAATATCAAATCTAGCAAGTGCATGCCCACTAAACAAGGGTCTCAGGCTCACAGTCCATATATTAAATCCACTTTAGACCGCAGATATAATTGCATTAGTTGACATAATGCAAAACACGATATTGCTTTACTTGAACTTGGATGTCTTTGTTTAGAAAGAGGATGTGTCTTTCAGTTGTCTTGGCTGCCACCCTCCACTGTCCATACCCACTACTTTGCCCATTTATGTTACCCGCTGGGCCCTTGCAGTTAAGTGAATTTCCACTCTGGGTAAACAATTGGAGAGAGAGAAGAGCAGAAAGGCCAAGTGATTTTCCAAAGTGAGAACAAATCTCTGGTGTGGTTGGTGAGTTGACAGCTTGTATCGTGGCTTAGCCAAATTGCATGAATGTTTCCTATATCAAGAAGTGGAACTTTCTTCTTTCGAATAACTTAAGAAACCCCCTGTAGTCTGTGACAGTTCACAGGTTCTGGACCTCCCTCCCTCTGCTAATGCTCCTTCTTCCTCTACTTTACACCTGCCTTTCTGGAGACAAATCTTTCATGCCTATATTCCAGTGGGCAGCCCATCCCTCGAGTGGAATACACAGAGGAAGAAAAGAAAACCTGGGGGACGGTGTTCAGGACCCTGAAGTCCTTGTATAAAACTCATGCTTGCTATGAGCACAATCACATCTTCCCGCTTCTGGAAAAGTACTGTGGCTTCCGCGAAGATAACATTCCCCAGCTGGAAGAGGTTTCTCAATTTCTGCAGAGTAAGTCTACTTCAGGGACAAAAGTGGGGGGAGAAGGAGGGAAGGGAAAGGGAAGAAAGTAAATCACGGCTAGTACCAGGGTATGTGTGGTGATGCAGGCAGGTTGATGGTCGGAAAAACAAATCTCACTGCTTGGCTCTGCCTCACCACCAGCTTCCACTGTTAATCCACTCTCATCCAAGACAAGGCATCGTGTGTGGGTTTTGCCGTATCCCTGTCCCTGAAAACCTTTTTTTTTCCATTCTTAAAGTCCCAGGTGCCCAGGCAGGGTTCTCCTTGCAGTTCCCGCTGGGTTATAGATGGCTGCAGTGTGCTTTGTGTACGAAATGTGTTATTTGTGGCAGTACCAAGAGCCCTGAGCTCTAAGTCCATGCCTCTGACTAGTAGGAATCTTGCTTTGACCCCATCTAGTTGGGGGAACCTGCCTCAGTTTGCTCACCTGTCAAATAGAGACCGTCTCGTAGGGAAATTGTGGGAATGAAAAAAGATGTAGTAAGTAAAAACACCCAGCATGGTGCTACATATACAGGGGGTGCTCAGTGAATTTGGGCTGAATTGGAATCTGAGTAACTCTTGGGGGGAAAACATTATTGGGATGCCTGGCCTCTGCACATCATTTCCAAGTGAGGTAAGTATTTTCCTTTCTGCCTGGAGACATTAATTTGGCAAAACCAAGATAAGACCCACCAGCTAACGCATACTGAACACCTAGTATGTGGCAGGTAGAATGAGAGAAAGTAGGAGGACAGACCACAGGTTTACAGAAATGAAGAAGTTTCTATGGCTCTGAGCTGTGTGGAAATGGTATGGCCAGCTCTGGGGCAAGGAGCCAGGGAAATTATGTGGCAGGGAAGGAAGTGGCAGCTGGGATAGACTGGGGATGAGCTAGATGAGCTTTGGGTCCCTTCTATCTAGAGGGTCTCTACTTGCCAGTTGAAGAGGGAAATGAGAGGCCAAGCAGAGTGAATTTCAGCCTGCAGGTCCAAGGAACATAGGCAGATGGACAGCAGGTCCTAAAGGCATGCTCTGGCTAAATATCCATTTTGCCATGACCAATAGTGAGATAATAAAGTGGTAACACTAGCAGCTGGGGAGTTACAGAGAAGTCATTCAGAGAACAGACTTTGGAGCCAGACTGACTGTAGATGTAACCTTGGACAAGAAATTAAACTTCTCTGTGTCTCAGCTTTCCCATCTGTAAAGTGGGAATAATACAAGTATCTACCTCGTAGGGTTATTAGGAGGATTAGTTAGTAGATATAAAGTGCTTAGAACAGTATGGCGGGTAGTATATGGTGCTAGCTATCATTACCATCATCATCGTCGTCGTCATCATCATCATCATCACCATCATCACTGATTATTATTCTCCTTCCAAGTTTGAAACAAATTGGGAGACAGATAATTGGAACCAGAGAGAGGATCAAAATGTCAACTTTATTACTGATAAAAGCTACTTAGAGAATGCGGTGTGGATGTACAAACAAAATGAACTTCCTAATATTTCACCTCTGAATTATGTAAACTTATCTACCAATTCATGGTCAAGTGTATATTCCATTGCATGGCCAAGAGCAGACCAGAATGTGCACCTCTGTGAGCAGACAGGCGAGAAAGGACCAAAGAGGTCACACAGGGAGCATTCGTTTTCTCTTCCCAAAGGCTCCAATCAGACAAGTCCTTGCTCTTTGGGGGGGTGTATGTGTGAAGGGCAGTAAAGAAGCTGGAAGTATTCCTTTCATCCTTTTCCCTTCTGGAAGTGGAGTGAAAAGTCCCTTTCAACTCTAGAGACATGAGAAATAGGGAATAAGTGTTTCATCCTAATAAACAAGAATGAAAGCTAAATTTATTAAATGTCTCCAATGTGCTAAGGACTTTATATTTACTAGCTCATTTGATTCTTGGAATAAAGCTAGTAAACATCTATCTACATTTTACAGATGAGGAAATGAGGCTCAGAGAAATGAAGTTACTTGATGCAAATCGCCCAGCTACAAAGCGTAGGGACAGAGCTGTGAAGCCAAGTCTACTTGGCATCGGCGTCTATTCTCCTAGACAGTTGGGTCTACTGCTCCCTTGCCTAAAGCTTTTCAGGCTCCTCTGCCTCTGCCGTGATGGGCGTTGAGTTTTCTTTCTCTTTTGCTTCCCAGCTTGCACTGGATTCCGCCTCCGACCTGTGGCTGGCCTGCTTTCCTCTCGGGATTTCTTGGGTGGCCTGGCCTTCCGAGTCTTCCACTGCACTCAATACATCAGACATGGGTCCAAGCCCATGTACACGCCTGAACCGTGAGTATTCTCCTCCTGCTACCAGTATCCAGCCACCGTGAGTGCCATTGATCCCTGCTCCAGGACTGAGGTTTGGGTTCATCGTGGGCTGATCCACAGGACTAGTTTTCTGGATTGATTGATGGTAGTACAAAGAGAGAGATTCATCTTTTCTGGGGATTTTCTCTGTCCAGATAGACCTTACTGATTGGAGATTTGGGCATCTTATGAATCACATATTCAGATCTTCTCTGGCTGTGGGAATAAGAGGTCACAGTCAACCTCCAAAGGGATTGTAGGAATCAGAGCTATGAAGCTCCAAATGTGAACAGGAGCAAGTGGTGGCCAGGTGATCTCAGCACCTCCTGAATACACATCTGGATGATTCTGATCTTTCTATGTCTAGATGTGTTTGTATGGAGGTGGAGAATGACCTTACTTTGACAGTTAGCCATCTTCTTAATCAAATCAAATAGAATGTATGCAATTTATACAAAAAGTAGGACACCTGGGGCACCTGGGTGGCTCAGTCAGTTTAGTGTCTGACTTTGGCTCAGGGCATGATCTCACAGTTGGTGGGTTCAAGCCCCGTGTTGGGCTCTGTGCTGACAGCTCGGAGCCTGGAGCCTGCGTTGAATTCTGTGTCTCCTTTTCTCTTTGCCCCTCCCCTGCTCATGCTCTGTCTCTGTCTCCGTCTCTCTCAAAAATGAAGTAAAAAAAAAATGTTTTTTAATAGGACACCCAAAATATTTTTTGCCTGTCCACAAAGTTTATAACTACAAATCCGAAAAGACCTATTTCTAATGGGCCTGGCACATTAAGTGTTAAATAAATGTAAATTTTCTCCTCTGAATGACTTTTGCCCCTCTCTTGAATAAATAAGCAAAGAACAGCACTATTTTTTAAATTTAACTTTTATTTCTCATGGGGAATAACTGAACACATTGCATTTGCCCATGATGTCACTACCAAGATGAAGACTTGGGACGGGAAGTGTTTGTGACCTACAGCTCACTCAGGTGTATGGGAGGAGGTCCATGGGAATATTGGCTCTTCTGTTCTGTACCCCACTGAGGATATATCTAAGGCCCTCTGGCGTTTGTTCCCTGATTTGCTCCTTACTTTTCTTTTCCCTTCTTCCTTTTCTCTTGTATCTTGCCTCATTTGATGCCAAGCTTTGCATGCCACTAATGCTTGGGAGTGAGGTCATAAACCTGAATGGCTTACCTCCTTTCTACCTGCCTATTTCTCATGTAGAAAGAATGCATCTGGCTTGACTTATAACCTTCCTCACTTCCAAGCTCTGTCTTTTGTGTCTTTCAGTGACATCTGCCATGAGCTCCTGGGACATGTGCCCTTGTTTTCAGATCGCAGCTTTGCCCAGTTTTCCCAGGTGAGGAGTGAATCTTTTTGGCCTTTTAATTATAGAATGAGATCTGGATTGCTCAATGAATTGAACATATGGAGGGGTCCTTGTGTCCTCTGCAAGGGTGGAAAGCAGACACAGTTCTGTGATCCCACTAGAGATGGGCATATGGTCTCATGGAGATGGCTAAATACCCTTTCAGGGACCCCAGCATGGGGTTGATAAATCCCTCATCCTTGGAATTATATATGTGCTGTTGAATTTGCTAATCTCATTCATCCTACCAGGTTTAGCTTAAGGGTCTTTTTGTCCATGAAATCTTGCCTGATCCTCACAGAGAAGTAACCTTACCTTCTTCCAAGTTCTCCTGGTACCTTTCCCCTCCTCTAGGGACTTGTCACTTCCAGGCAGCCATTTTTGTATATGCTTTAATTAGATAAGATAATATTTGCTAATAATCCAATGCTAGTAGCCCAACTCATAGTTGGCAAAACTAACTAAATAAATAAATAAATAAAGTGCCAAATGTCTTGCCATTATAATAAAAGCTGTAGTCTAGGCCTTGATTCATCTATCACTGTAGTGAGCTTTCTAGATGAGTGACAGGATCCTAGTAATAGCTTCAGGGCACTGAGAGGATAAACTGGTTGGGGAGAATTGAGTGATGCACCCACATGTCCCACCCTGACTCTAACCAGCAATGTGACCTGTGTGCCTCAGTCTCCACAAATGTGAACCAATACAAAGCTTTGCCTGCCAATCTTCTTCCTCACAGGGAAGAATAAAGATCAACTGGAATAAAGATAAACTCGAGATCACATACTGCAGCAAATGTGAATTATGGGTTTGTGTGTATTGGGATTGTGTGTAAATTTCATTAAGTTTTCCCTCAGCTGGAAGAAATAAATATTTCTATTGTGGATTGAAGAGGCGATCACTTAATACCTGAAACAAACAAACAAACAAACAAACAAAAAAGCTGAATTAACCGCCTGCTAGGTAAGGGAGAACTGCACTTGTAAGACACAATCTCTCTAAACAAAGAAAACTATTGCTTTTATGTGGGGTTTTGGGAGCTGTGGTGTTCAAAGATTGTTGGACTTTTGTAAATGGAAGTGTTTGAGGATTAGCTAAACTTTAATTCACAAGTGTCACCATTGGATTGAGGCTATTGTTGACCAGCTGACCTTCAGAAAAATCGTTCCTGCTGTCAAGTTGTCATTGATTGCTTTGGACAGCTTTAAAACTGGGTTTTGTTCTTATGGCCAAAGAAAAATCAGTTTCTTCCTTAGAACATAGGAACTTTTTATTCTCACTACCAGAAGCTATTCTGCCCAGTCAGAGGCTAAGTGACAATCCTCCATATGCCATTACCAGAGGAGTGAACAATTACTTGAGTTGATAGATGGATGCTACTGGGCCATCAGTGTCACATGCTCCAACCTATGCCTGGATAGTCCCAAGGCAGGGTGTCATTTTGAAAGTTCCCTGAGCACATTCTTTTTGGATCTAAAAGGAGGACTTACTTTCCACTTCAATGTAAACACCAGGAGGTCCAGATCTTGTACACTGCCATCCACACAGAAGGCATTCAATAAACATTTTGGAATAAATAAATGCATATAGTAGAGAAGGCAGCATATACCTTTATAGTATCTACACTGTCTGATACAAGACAGGCTGGAGCTCTGATGAGAAGTGGTCCATAGCATTTCAGACTCTCCAGCTATGTATTTACCTGGGTGGCTGTCAAGCACTTCTCTGCAGTTCTCCTGTGGTATCTTCAGGGTACATGACTAAGACACTCCTCTTGTATTCCATACATGTTCCACTTGAGCTATGGGGGGATAATCACTGAGCTGGAATCAAGGAATGAAGCTTCATACACAACTTACTGTGTGAATTTGAGTAGATCACCTCCCTTCTCTGTGCCTCAGTTTTCTTATTTGTAAAGTAAATACAAAGGGCCAAGTGATGAAGTAAGGTTTCCCTGCTCTTGAGGTCTGTGATTGTATGATGTGTGCCTAGGGAAGACTTGAAAGAATAATCAGGGTCTATCTGAGCCGTTGTGAAGGCATGTTGTCAGCCGTCACCTTCCTGTGGTCAAGTACGAGGTTGGAGCTCAGGGTGAAGGTTGAAGATAGGCAGACCCCAGCCATGCCAGTGACTCTGTTTCTCTATAATTACAGGAAATTGGCCTTGCCTCTCTGGGTGCACCTGATGAGTACATTGAGAAACTGGCCACGGTAAGTCCCCTCTCTCCCTGGCAGGTAGTGGGAATACTATAGACTATAGCCCTCAGATCTTCAAAGCTTTGATCCTCCCACGCCAATTGGGGGAAATATCAGAATGTGCTGACTTACATGAACACAAATGAAATTTCACATTTTGATTTTTCCTTAGTGGTTTGATTTTGAAATCAGCAGCATGCAAATATTTACATGTGATTTTAAACAAAGAATCTTAAACACAAATAGGCTGTAATGACAGCACTTGAGAACCTTTGGGCATAAAGTGTGTGGGGGGAAATAGCTTGGATTCATGGCTTTGAAGAGGAAATATTTACTCTCTACCTTTGCACTGGAGCCAGCGTGAGGATCTTTCCTTTATTAGATAGGAGGTGGAAGTGGGGGTGGGCTTTCCTCTTCTTGTCAAGCACTTCTCCCTCCCCAGTGAATGTGATAACACTCATCCATTGAAGCATGGAATCCATGACTCTGTACAGCAGGGGGTTTTCTTCCTACAGACTTCTTTCCAACTTGAGTGCATCCCTCCCCAGCCTCTGAGTCACATTTCTTATAACTTTCTCAGCCTGGAAGATGAAAAAGAAAGCTTTGTAAGGATATTAGAACACGAATGAATGCAAATTTATCATTAAGCTATATCAGTTTAGTAGTTTATTCTCTAGGGTAATAAACTGACTTAACTAGTAACCCACCCTTAATTCTCCAAGACCATGACTGTCTCCAGCAGCTAACTGGGACCTGGGTTCCTCTTGGCCCTGGTCAGTAGGGTTATGCCAGAATTCCAGGACCATCTTTCCCAGGCCAGGCATCTAGGACATGTTGGGCTTGGCTATTTGGAGAGGATAGGTGCAGTGGTTGGCGGTACATCAGAAACCGCCCCCCCCCAAGTTTTAGCACAATGATGGGATACCCCCTCAATGATTTTATCACTACTGATCTCCTACCTCCCATGACTGATGGGATTGTTGGCAAGTCTGACCAACTAAAGGGAACATCTCACTGCAGTCATGCCACAGAGAAGAAAGCGAAAGGGGTTGAGGAGTTCCTGTCCAATAGACTTACTGTTGGGGGTATCTTCTTTGGGCTTCCTCAGTACTCCCTCACTGCTTCCCAACACATCTTGCATTCAGCCAACTCTTGATTCAGCCAGTGACTGGATAGGGTGGGACATAGGACACAGAGAAGCGACCCCAGGTCATGGTGATTCAGAGAAGAGACCTGCACAAACTCCCACCTGGGAAGTCCTGTCTTTAGCCCTGGGGCATTTGCTGCTTTTCCCCTCCTTGGGGTGTGCTCTCAACTTGACTTTCCATTCCAGATTTATTGGTTTACTGTGGAGTTTGGCCTCTGCAAACAAGGAGACTCCATAAAGGCATATGGTGCTGGGCTCCTGTCATCCTTTGGTGAATTACAGGTAAGACTCCACTTATATCCATTTTGAGATTCAACCCAGGGGTTAATCCTCAAGTGTACACCTGTGTTTACATTGGTATGTAAACCCCAGGAGGTCCAGGATCTTTATCCATCTTGTACACTGCCATCCACACAGAAGTCATCCAATAAACATTTTGGAATAAATAAATGCATATAGTAGAGAAGGCAGTATATACCTTTATAGTATCTACACTGTGTCTGATACCAGACAGGCTGGAGCTCTGATGAGAAGTGGTCCATAGTATTTCAGACTCTCCAGCTACGTATTGACCTGGATGGCTGTCAAACACTTCTCTGCAGTTCTCCTGTGGATACATGATTTCTTCAGGGCACATGATTAAGGCGCTCCTCTTGTATCCTCAAGTGATTGGTACCTTAGCAGCTATGATTTGTTCATGACTTTGGGTATTAGATGTAAACTTGAACTGCAAGCACACGGGTCTCCAGGACAGAGGGGCCTCCCGATCCCAAGGCTGAATTGTGCACACAGATGTATGGAAATACATGCCAAAAAATGTGGTTGGCTCTCATATCCTCTATTGATCATCTCACATGAAAATGGCTAGTGTGAATTCCTCCTTTCTACCTTGACTACAGATTTTAGATGGGCTTTGAAGGGTAGGATCTTCTATATGCAAAATAACTCAGTTCACTGCATTTGGGCTGGGGTGTGGAAGGAATCAGGGCGAGATGACAGAAGGTATACAGACAGCCTGACCCTGATTTAACTGTGAAAATTTTCCACTCGGGGCCCGCAGTACTGCTTGTCGGGCGAGCCGAAGCTCCTCCCCCTGGAGCTGGAGAAGACAGCCGTCCAGGAGTACACTGTCACGGAGTTCCAGCCCCTCTATTACGTGGCTGAGAGTTTTAATGATGCCAAGGAGAAAGTGAGGTGAGGTGGTGACTAAGGTGGGTCAGCGGCTCTTGGGGCCTCCTGATTTGTCTGGTGCCGCTGATCTGTGGGTGGTTGGCCAGAAGAGTGGATTCCAGTGCTTACAACAACAGTGTGCAGCAGACGGAGTCTCCCCACCTTTGTCCCTTTCACTCTCCGTTTTGGAGAGGTTCCTTAGTGGGACCCCATTTCACAGCTAATTGTCTGGATATGCTGACCCCTGCAGAAACTCTGCCACTGGATCCTTGCTTGAATGTAGCCACCAAGTCCAGGTACTGAACTCTTCTGTGTACATAGTAGCCGCAGAAGGCCCCCAACAAATCATTCCAGAAATCTTCTAACCTGGGGGAATCCCTTGTTCACTTTATTCTCCCAACACCTGCATCATTCACTTGCTCAACCCCTTCAAGTCTTTTTGACCTTTTTGACCCTTTGACTTTTGATCTTTTAACCTTCTCTGTGTGTCTTTCTCTAACCAATTTACTTTGTTTGCTTGTTTGTTTGTTTGTTCGTTTGTTTGTTTGAGAGAGAAGGTGTGCAAGTGGAGGAGAGCGGCAGAGAGAGACAGAGAGAGAGAGAGAAAATCTTAAGCAGGCTTGATCCCAGAGTTGTGGGATCTGAGCCAAAATCAAGAGTCAGACATTCAACTGATGGAGCCACCCAGGCACCCCGTGACAAACTTATTTAAAATTCCCACACAGGGGCACCTGGGTGGCTCAGATGGTTAAATCTCTGATTTGAACTCAGGTCATGATCTCATGGTTTGTGAGTTCAAGCCCTGCGTTGGGCTCTGTGCTGACAGCTCGGAGTCTGGAGCCTGCTTCAGATTCTGTGTCTCCTTCTCTCTCTGCCCCTCCCCTGCTTGTGCTCTCTCTCTCTCTCTCTGTCTCTCTCTCTCTCAAAAATAAATAAACATTAAAAAAATTTTTTTTAAATCCCTACCCAGCCCCACCTCACATCCTTACCCCTTTCTGCAGTTTGTTTTTCTGCTTACCACTTGCTAATGTTTAATACACAAAATGATTTAAGCTCCATTTCCATAGAAATTTTTGTCCTTTCTGTTTTCCTGTTCTCTCCCCCAGCTCTAGAACAGTGCCTGATACATAGTGAATATGCAATAAGTAAGAGGCAAATGCATCTGTCTCAGAGGCAATTCAGCAAGAGGCTGACGGTGATGGAAATGTAGCAAGACTCAGGCTCAGCCTTCTGAGCTGACCGCCCTGTCTATAATCTGCTTGAGTGTCTCTCCTCCCAGCAGGAGACAGGCTGGGCAGAGGCCTCCCTGGACGTGGCTATCCTGATACTCAGTGTTTGTTACCACCTCTTGTTTTATATCTGATGAGTGAGGGGTGATAGACATGGATACAGAAGTTTCTGGGACCCTATGAAGCTGAGTGTGCAGCTTCCACTGCGTTGAACTTAGATGATAGATGGTAAAACGTTGGCTCCCGGGTCCACATGGTTTGGCCTAAGATGACTTCCTTCCTCCTGATCTCTCCAGGGCCTTCAGGTTTTTTCTGTTACTCCTTTCTAGTTATTTCTTAAATCTCCACCCCTCCCTGGGAGCCTAGCCTTCCCATAGCCCCTAAAGGCTATACTCTGCCATTTTTGGGACCTTTTGCGAGTTATGGATTTCAGTGGATAGTGTATTACCCCACTTGGGTGATAATAATGATAATAATAATAATAATAATAATAATAATAAGCAGGTTAGATGTCTAATATCTATTATGTACCAAACACTGTTCTAAGTGCTTTTCATGTATTAATTTATTCAAGCTTCAAATAAAACTACAAAGTTTGAGGGTGGGGGTTAGAAGCACAGAGGTGGTTAGTAACTCACCCAGGGTCATACAGCTAGTAAGGGACTGACCCAGGGTTTGGATTCAGGTGTGGGGCTCAGAACCAGTACTCATAACCATTCTGTCAAACCAGGGTCACATTTAAATGGGTCCCTTCTGGTGGTGAGTTTCTAACCCAAGAAGTGATCTGCTCCAGACCAGCAGGAAGAGCTTGCCAGAACCTGGGTTTCTCAGGCCTTTGAAATCCCACCCATTTTGTCAGTGCCCTCCGCCCAGAGGGGGCACCCACAAAAACTCCATTCTGTTGAGAGGTGACTCGGGGTCAAAGGGAATGCTGAAGAACAGCGTTCAGAGAAGGAAGTGATGTCCTCAGAGCATCCCAGCTAAGAGAAATCAACTTTGACCATTTTCAGCGTCAAGAGTCAAGCTCTAGGCAGAAAGAAACAATGCCGAGTGTGGTCACGTGCCCATTCTCTCTGTCTGTCTGTCTGTCTGTCTCTCTTTCTCTCACTCACTATGTATCAGGCACTGTTCTCTGGCTAGAGGAGGGATGGCCCCAAGACTGACTGCCTAACTGAAGCATTTCTAGTGGTGTGGAGGCAGATTGCCCAGAGCAAAGATGAGGTAAACTATGTAAGAGGGACGAGGTGCAGAGCAGGCCACATCACAGATATGCACTCTATGCATCATGTCACCAGCAGGGCTGAGAAAGCTCTCTTCAGAGAAATAGAGGTGGAGAGACATACTTAACCACTTGTTCCTCTTGAGTCCCCGGTCGCTGATGAAAGAGAACAGCTATCGCACATGTAGCACTTTACTCTATTTTATAACAGCGTTGGCTACGACCCTGTGAAGTAGCACTGCTCTCGTTCCAGTTTTATAGAGGAATGAGGACACCAAGGTGCGGCCCACAAGGGCTGTCACTAGCAGAGGCAGGATTTGAGTCCAGGCGGCCTGGCTCTGGAACTTGGGTTTCCAGCCACTATAATCTACCACTCTTGCCGAACTTGGAAAACCCACTAGTTTCCCTTATAGTTTGTCTTGTTGGGATGGCAGCTTTGACTCTTACCAGCAGCCAACTTAGAAGTATCATTTGTGATGCCGTTGCAATCTATAGGCCATTTTTGGAGTATCTTGTTCATTACATCGCTTGAAGTTCTTCATAAGGCCCTCCTGGTACTTTCCCAGATCCGGGAGTAATGCATCAAGAAGGCAAAGCAGTGAAGGGCACAGGCCAAAGTCAGACTACCTGGGTCCCTTCTCAGCTGCACGATTTATTGCCAGTGTGACCTTGGTATTCACTGAAACTTCCCAAGCCTCAGTTTTCTCATCGGTAAAATAGGGATAGTAATAGTACCTTCCTCCTAAGGTTTTCATGAAGACTAAATTAGGAATGATAGTTGTAAAGCGTATACAACAATTGGGATTTCATATAGTTCTTGGTACATAGGAGGCACTCAATCCATGTTAAATTTCATTAATAGCATGGTGTTTTCTTCCACTCTTGAGAGAGGTGCTTCCCTTTCTGCATTGATTGTCAAGCATCTCGGAACTTCTTTTATTCTATAGCATTCTTTGGCTAGATTTATTTACTCTTTTGGTTTTATTTGATGGCAAGAATTTTGGCCTTAATGTATTCTGTGCTTTTACCATAAGCTACCTCTCTCTTTTTGGAGGTAGGTAACTAAATAAATATGTGCCTACGTGTGTTTATATATACACCTCAGCACATACACAGCACACAAAAGCTGCCCAACAGGATCCCACTAAAACTCCATTTCCCTTCTCAGTCTGCTTTCTAAAGCCCCGGTTCTAGTAAGATTGAAGTGAAATGCCACCGGGAAATCTTTTAGAATGATTTTTCCCCAAATGGTGCCCTTCACTGAGCTCTGTGGATTTGGTTTCAGGAATTTTGCTGCTACAATCCCACGGCCCTTCTCAGTTCGTTATGATCCATACACCCAAAGGATTGAGGTCTTGGACAATACCCAGCAACTTAAGATTTTGGCTGACTCCATCAACAGTAAGTAACTTACACCTCAAGAGGCCACTCCGTTCACTAGAAAGAGAGAGTTGGATTTTCTTACCTTCACCATAGGAACAATAAGAAATTTATTAAATATTGAATTAGGGAGAAACGTATCTCCAGGTAAGCTATTTGTTTGTTGAATGAGGAAAACTTGGCAAAAAGGCCACGGTTGCCTTGAGTGTCTTTTCTTCTTTGACTTTCCTAGATTCCACCCTACCTCCTCCCATCATAACATCCTGGCTTGTCACTGCCATGTTCCTCTTCCTCCTTTGCCTCTCCACTCTGTTTCCTCTAAGGGTCCAATGCATATTTCTATGCCTGGGCTTTCAACCCCTACAAGACAGATTCTCACTATTTTAATAGCCATCTACTAGCTCATCTGTGGGCCTTCTACCCTTCCAGGACAATGACGATATTATAACAGTTGCTCATAAAAATGTCACAGTGTTACATTGTTCTTCACTGGACTCCCTCTCCAGTGCTTCAGGCTCCCCTCCAGCGACACTGGCCAGCTTTTAGTTCCCACGCTTCCTCCTGGCTTCTGGCCTTTGCTCATGCAGTTCTTTATGTTTAAAATATTCTTATTCCCGCTCTCATTTAGAAGTCCCCAACTCTAGCTCATCTTTTAAGTCTTTCATAGACATCTCTTCTTGTAGGAAGACTCGTCCGGGTGTCCTTCCTATGTCTTGGCATCCACACAGATCCCTCTCCCAGAGCATGTACCACTATATTGTTTTGTAATTATTTACTTGTCTGACTCCCCAACAAGACATGAGCAGAGGGCAAGGTTGGGTTCACCGTCAAATCCCTAGGGGTTAGCCCTAGTCCTAAAAAAGTATATTAGGTGCTCAAGAGTTGTCAAATGGATGGATGAAACTACTGAAGGGGTGAGCAGCCTAAACAGAGGAATTCTAGACCAGGTGGAGGCTCCTACCTCACGTAACGCTAACAAAGGCCAAAAATGAAGGTAGGCTTGAAGTATCCCTCTAATACCCCACTGATGTTGCCTGAGGCCACATCCAGTAGTAGAGCTGTCCCTGGCCATTATAGTCATTCTTCATTAGGTATGGCCACCTGTGACCAGACATTTTGAAATAGTTCAAGGTTGATTCCCCACCCCTGCCCCATAGACTCCATTTTGGATACTCAGCTGGAATAGATCTGTTCACGAAAAAGGCCAGCCAACTGCTCCAGAGGCTGGGATGTAAGACAGAGGGGTCAGCCCATAACTTTTTTTGTCTCTCTTATTTACCTTTGAAAGGCAAGAGTAACTCTTGTTTTTGAGAGTTTTTTAAATCACAGAATAACAGATTTAGGAATTGAAGCGTCCTTAGAGCAATGTGACTTTATGTAAGACTCCATCACCTCTCTATACTTGTTTCCTCAGGATCTAGGAGAGCAAGGCTTGTCCATCTCCAAGATTCCTTCCACTTCTCTGAAATGTCTATGTTCCTGTGGCCTCTTGGCATGTGAGAACATGGCATGAATGGGAGTGGACTCCGTCATAGTCCAGTGGTCTAGCAATCTAGGCTGAGTTATCTGCTCAAACCAGGCATTCTCATGAATCAGAATGAGTACATCAGAATCATTGGAGAGCTGGTTAAAAACGAACAGTCCTGAGTCATAACCCCAAACTAAATTTGCTAAATTTGTGGTAAGGCTGAGAAGTTTGTATTTGTAATAAGGCCCTAGGTGATGTTGACACAGGAGGTTTGTGTGAACCACATTTTTAGGTTTCATGGCTTAGATCCTTGCAAGCATGTATAGATGTCCCTATAAAAGAAAAAGAAAGAAAACGAACTCTTTCTATGGAAAGGTGAAGCTAACTACATTAAAACTTGTAAGTCCCTATGCTATAACTGCCCAAATACTATCACCATAACTATTCTGTAAGCTCCTTGAAGGTTGGGGTGGTGCCCAGAATATCCATACATCCCACGCATCCTCTAACATGTTGCACACTGTAGACATTTAAAGGGTATTTTCTTAAGATATGTGTGGCTTTTTTTTTTTTTTTAATTTGTAGGTGAAGTTGGAATCCTTTGTAGTGCCCTTCAGAAAATAAAGTGAAGCCATGGACAAAACCTGTCAACTGAGAATCTGTTGATGGAAATCCAACTACTTTCATTTCATCTGAAAAAGTCTGAAAAGCAAACCTTAATTTGAATTGAGAGCCTTAAATCCTTTTTTGGAACAAGATGGAGCACAAACAAATAAATCAAACTAAGTTGAAATGACAGTGTATTAAGACACACCCAAAAGCCTAATCTTTTGGGGTCCTCTTTGATTTAAAGATGGTAATCCCATACCCTCAATTCAGTTAAAATCAATAGTATGTCACATTTCATCAGTTAATTAAAATTTGGGACCTGATTTATTCAAGCTTCTATATGTCACTCGATGTAAAACACAAGCCTGTCATTAGAATTGAATTTGTTGATTTAATCTAAATCTTAACCTACGCAAGTAATTTTTTATTTCAGTGAACTATGATTCTACTATTGCTGTGTTTTACCCATGTAGATTTCCTTTAATTCAAGAGCCCATTAAAATACTTATAAAGGTTGAAGTTCATAGCATAATATCGAAGCATTTCTTATATTTTATTGTAATCGTACATACTACTGTGGAAAGTAGTAGAAGTTCTCACCTGACTCCCACAACTTTGAAGCTCATCTTCCAGTTAATTGTCAAGTCCGTTTTGGGAGATATTTTGCAGACATGTGTGATGCAACAGATGTTGACTGAAGACCTGGCTGGTAGATATTCAGTAAATATTCATTCAAAGAATAAGGGAATACATTATTAACTAGCAAATCCTCAACAAAAATGAGAATTTTAGTTATGTTAAAAAAAAGTCTAGTGGTTATAAAATTTTGCAGTTTCAACTTCATTCTTGGAATGAAATATTCCTCTCCATTCCCCTAGAAATACATTAACTGGATAATCTTGTGACATGAAAAAAATGATCAAAGATTTCCAACCCATTATAGGAGCGCATTGTGATAATCGATGCTATGTCTGGATAGTCAACAGATTTTGACTTCTTATTGCTTGTGCATTTTGCACAAACACATGAAAATCCAGGAAATGGTGGGGAAAATAACAGTGTCTTCAAAGCTATGCTTTGAAATTCTCAACCACTTTAACACTTTATTTTGGAAATAGTTCAGTGTTAAAGAACTTGCATAATATTTCTTCACATGTGATTCTCAGGCCAGCTGTATCATCATCAATGATAAATCCTGGGCACATCCCAGCTCTATCCAACTAGAATCTCTGGGTATGGGGCCACTGAGACTTGCATTTTTAAGTACCCCAGCTGATTTTTTTTTATGCCCAGCCAAATCTATCAGGTACGTTAAATTTGAGAAAACCTGACTTCCGGTGGCCAGTTCTGCCACTTACCAATTATGTCACTTTGTATAATTCACTTTGGATCTCGGTTTTACTTGAACAATGAAGGAGTTTAACTGGAGGAATCAAGGTTTCTTCCAGCCTGGAAATACAATTCAAATGCTACCATGTGTCTTTAAACAGATGTCCCTGATCCACCAATAGTGTGTAATAATACCAGCCCAAGTATGCTAGCCAGGTGGGAACAGCAATTTGGTCTGATTGTGTCTGAGATCTCATTGCTTTGGAGTTGGGTTTTCACGTCTGTATTTAGTTCCTCATGGCTCTGTAGAACCCACTGACAAACGCTGATTCTAAAAGTGACAATGTTCTTTTTTTCTGTTTCTTTAGGCCCCAAATACTCTGCAAAGGGACTTTTTTTTGGTAAATGTTTCTTTACACTAAATGTAAATCCGAGAATCTCTTGATTTGGGAACTAAAATGTTTTATAGTACTTTAGACTGGGTATTTTATTTTATAGTGATTTTTAGTCTAACTGAAAGTAGTTTTGTGCGTTTGAAGTTAAATCTTAGGTTTAGGTTGCAATTTTGCAGCAAGAAATTACATACTGAAAGATGATCTTTAAGTGTTTAGTAATGTGTTACTCAGCACTTAGCTCTTTTTATCTGGATGTAAAAGCCCAACCTACAGCAATGGATTCAACATGTTTTCATGGGTTAGTATTATTATCTGCCTAATAATTAATAAATGAGCTGTTTTTTAAAAAAACAATAGTAATGCTTTACTGATAGCTATCCTGTTGTATCCAAAAAAGAGAGATAAATGTAAGAACATTACAAATTTTTATTATTAGTGTTCAATAAGTTTCTAAAAGGATGAATCTAAATTTCAATTATAGGTTCCTAAGTTATATAGTTTAACTGTATCAAATAATCTACCACTAAAATGTCAACTTCATCAAAATGTGAACCTTGCCTATCTTCACCTCTAAAAGCCTTAGCATATAATACATAGTAGGTGCTTCATAATCTTTAAAAAAATTCTGAGTGAGTTGAATCACAGGGAGTGTAGTGAAGATTGTCTCTCACACATAAGCTATTTTTCAAGAAAAACTTGGGAAACAACTAAATCTGCAATTTTCCGTTTTAAATTCTGTTGAAAATGTTGCATCTTAATCTAAATTATGACCTTACTTTAAAAATATATGTATTAGCCCTTTAGACTAGATTATGGCTAGGTAGTTTGTATTTATACTGCTTTGATAATAACTGACATATGAAAGTGCTTAATAAATGTTTGTTAATTAATAAAGGAAGCAAAATGGCATCAATGAAATGTCTCAGTTATCCATGGTGGGGCTGAAATGGTCAGAGAGCATTACCTATGACCAGAGGGTCAGAGAGGCTTACCCTGACCAGAGAGGTCAGAATGGCTTACCTAACAACTGCAAAAAATGACAGAGGAGACAAAATAGGAAAGGCTATAAATATGGACTCCGCAAAAGGAAGAGAAAAATAGTGATCAAAGCTTCTTCTCTTCAGTAGAGTGTGTACCCACCTCCCTGCCCCCACACAACATCCCTGCCTTCTAATAGCTTTCTTGTGCAGTTTCAAAAACTATAAACAGTAGTAGATTTGTTATGTGCTAGTAACGGCTCTAACAGTTTGTGTGCTGTGAATTTTCTCATTTATAATCTTAAGTTCTGCTAGTTCCAAGGTACAGTTTACCTTCTCATATATATTAAGCTTAAAGAATAAGCTCAGAGAGATAAGCAATAGCAGAGAAGACTGAATCTAACCCTCCAGCGTATATATACAACTCTTCTTACAATATAATTCATAGTTGTTCAGGGTTGCTCTTCAACAGTACTTCTTTTGTATGTTTCTTGTATTTTGTTTGTTTTATGACACCAATCTCTAAATAATAGAACATTAATGGAAAAAAAGACAAGAAGATGTACCTCCCTGAGATATGGATAGACTTCTTACGTCTCTTAGTAGATGATGTTGCTGCAGAAAACGTAGCACCGCTTATTTTCAGTTTGCCCAAATGGATAAAAAAAATAAATGATTATAGCTTGAACTGCAGCCTTTATTTTTTTTCAGACCATTCTTTGGAAAAAGGTGATGCCAAAAGAAAGTAAGTGTATCAGTATCCCTTATTGAAATTATAAAAATTGGTGCATACTTTGATGTTTATGATTTATTCTTCCCAGAAGTGAATTAAGGAATATCTACTTAAAAAGAAAGAGCCTTGGTCTTCCCTGAGATGTCTTTATTCCTAAAGGTTCTCAAAGAAATGTCAGTTGCATCCTGTCCTTTTGTGCAATAACCTTGCAAGTGGAGATGTTTGTGTGGCAAAGGGCTGATTTCTACTATTCCTTGTGTCGTTGAGTTTTTCCCTTATGTCTCTCCCTTCAAAAGTGTGGGTTTCTTTGAGAAGTCACTCATCCAGTCACACACACACACACACACACACACACGCACACACATGCACAAACCATCCCTTTGACCTCTAAGAGGACATAAGATGATTTGGGAATGAGTTGAGGGCTCTGGCAACAAGGATAGAGAGGCTGGCCTTTCCCATAAACCTCTACTGACCCTGTTTGAGAATAATGCAGTTTGAAGCCATTCTTTGGAAGGCCTTCCTCGATTGGCACCACCCAGAAGTAGAGAATCAGCCTGGAACAACAGCATTACTTGCAAAGGGTAACTGTTGGACCATGAAGGCTTTTAAGCTCCTCCAGGGTCCTAATACTCCTCTCCACCACCATCCCTGATGCTGTGGTGTCCGAAGAGCTCTGTTTCCTTGGCCTAACAAAAAGTCAGACTTGGGAGTAAGGAAGGAGAAAACAGAATCTTTCCAAAACTTTCAATTCCCTGGATGTCCTTGGGAAAGCCGGAGAAACAAAAGGCTCCCTGCAGAGTCTCTCTTGGGAAAAAGAAAGTTTCCTACAGTGGTGGGCAGTCTGGGACTAAACAATCATGGTTTTATGACTTGGCTCCTCAGAAGAGAGTGTGCTGAGGCTGGAGAGCAATGAGAGGATAAGACCATTTGAGCCTTTCAGAGCAGAGTTTCTTAGCATTGCCGACAGTTCCCATGACCAGGAAGGTGTTGTGGGCACAGAGGGGAGTGGTAAAACCCCAAAGCCTATCCTTTTATAGAACAAAAGTCAGAATGGCATAAGGCCATGAAGAAGTTAGTACCCAGACCAGGAAACACGATTCTGATGATTTTCTCTGCTCACTGCAGACTTTGAATACATTTTGGCTGAATAACGGAAAGACAGAATAGATAAGTGTGATATTTATTCCCTTGGTGGTAATGACCAGTTTTTTGCACTTTATACAGAGGAAAGCCAGGTGATTTTCTTTCTTTTCTTTTTTCTTTCTTTCTCTCTCTTTTTTTTTTTTTTTTTTTAGTGATGCACTCCCACATGATACTGTTTGAAATGGAAGGAGTAACATGTCTCAGTAACACTGCTCTGGAGATCCTGATTCAAATGCCAGTTTTTCCATCAAGCTGAACCTCTCCCTGAGCCTCAGTTTCCTCCTCTGTAATATGGGGAAGATGTATGCCTACCTCATAAGATTGTCACAAAGATCAAGCAGCATATTGTGTGTATAGAAGCCTCTCAATTACTTTCAGCTGCATCTAGCAATTTTAGATGTTTATTATTCTGTTACAAAGCACAAATGGGCTCCCATAAGAATTGGTTATTACTTGTTTTTTGGTCGTCTTGGCCCAGCAACATGATCTCAGATGGCCCCTCTTTCAAAAAAAGAAAGAAATAAGAAAGAAAGAAAGAAAGAAAGAAAGAAAGAAAGAAGAAAGAAAGAAAGAAAGAAAAAAGACAGTTGTTGGAGTGTCCTACATAAAGAGTTTGTCTTCCACTTGAGAAAAGAGTTTGACCAAAGCAAAATTTAAACCTTTCAACACAGCCCAAATCTAGATGTACACATAAATTAATGTTGTGAGCAATAAAAAGGAAATTTGCATCAATTTGAAGTTAAAATTGTATCATGAAAAAGACAACTTTGGAGATTGAAATGGAAATGTCCTGTTTGAAGCTAAAGGCAATAGAACTCCACTTTACACCTTCATTTCTGACATTAACACACCATTAGGCATTTCCCTTCTTCCTGAGCTCTACCATTATCAGCAAAGTTTTAAATCATAATATCCAGAAAGCCAGCATTTGCTCTGCTGCTAAGGACACTATTTTTCAGCAGAAAATATCATGTGTGCTCATTTTATGAAATAGTTAACATAAACAAGATTGATTTATAAACCGATCATTCTCCATACATGTTGTTTTGCTGAGGAACTAATATATGAAAACATGGCTTCACTTTGCTGCCTAATTTTAAGGTCACCTTAGGAAATGAGGTTTGGGAAGGTATTTGTCTTTCCGGAGGCAGGAAGTGAATACCAACTTTAAAAATTAAAGTCGTTGGAACTGTGGTCAAGCCATTTCCCCCTCTGAGCACTTTGCTCCAAAGCTAGCCCTATAAAACGGCAATGTATAAGGCAAAGTGTAAATAAAGACTCTTGCAAAATGGGGTGGGACAAATTAGCCCTTCAAATAAGGGAATGTGATAAGGAATTTTGCTCCTCTAAGAGTATTATTCCATTCCCATTCATTACAAGAGGGTAGAATAAATACCACCAGAAATCTGCCATCAGCTGTATAGTTTGGGGAAAGAGAAGCAATTAAAATGATTAAAATAGCAATTTCTTTCTTTTTTTTTTTTGTTTTTGGATTAATTCAACAAGTACTTGTTTGACTGTCTATTTCCTGCTTAGCCTGAGAACAGGAACATTGAAACGTTTACTGTGAGGGCGACCCAGCAGCTCCTCTGTGGCCCCACTGCACAGAGTTGATTTAGCAGATCTATATCTCCACCTATACACCACCTCATCCTTCAACCTTCTTTTTCCTTCCCTCACCTGGAACTCTCTGAACTAAAAAGGGGGCAACTTCCATCTTTCAGTCCTAGTTCAGAATCAGGTCAGATGAAACTGCAAGGACACAATCCATTTAAGGAGGTTTAAACCTCATCGTTCCAAAGACCCAGTTTCTATTTGACGACATTAAAGTTCCATCATCTCCACAAACAGGCCAGGTTAGTGCGTTTTAAGCCAATCCCGGCCTCAGTCTGCCCTGAAATGATCAGTATCAACTTGATGTCTTGGGGATCCGGAGTGAAGATGAAATGAGCACGTGGCTCCGCAGTCTTCACCTCTTGCTTTTCCACCTAGTTCCAGAGGTGGGCCAGGGGAGGGAGCTGGAGGAGGAATAGATTCCGGGAAAGGGGAGAGTGAGAGGATGGGAGGCATCAAAAGAGTTAAAGTCTTTAAACCCAAAAGGTCTGGCACTGAAAGGAAACGTGAAAGAAACTTTCAGATTTGCCCAATGACTTACTCTCCGGAGGGTGCTGAAACGCGACTCTCAGACTCTCAGACCTTGCATGCGTGGGGGTTCATGAAAACCAATTCCAGCCTCACAGTCCAGGACTCCATCCTCTGTACTGTATGATGGGCGGGCTGCTCTTTGCCTTAAATATCCACGCGTTGACGTAGGGCAGGACCACGGACAGCTCCCGCCCCGAGGTCTCTGCCTCTCCAGTTCCACCCGCGACAACAGGGAGTGCGGCTGCCCGAATCGGCCTCCTCTAGCTCTGCTCCCTCCACAGCCATCCCTGGGTGTCTTCTAGGAGCCCGGAATTTCTTCTTGAGCTAGGGGCCCACAAAGGGCCAAAGCCCGAGAACCAAGAAAGGGGCGCCGCATGAAGACCGAGGTCCGCAGCTTTCTGGGAGCTTAGGCTCATCTCCCGAGAGGCAGCACCCAGGAAGATGACTTCGGGGAGAAGGCGGCTGCGGGGCCCCGGGAGACGACAGGGAGGAGGTGACCTTGCTTTTTCTCCCCGTGGGAGGCTGGCTCCTCCAAGCCAGCCCAAGTCATCGAGGTACCGCTTTGCTTTAGGTCCGTTTTCGCTTCCAAGTTGAGGGAAAGGGGAGACGTGTCAGAAGCCTCTCTGCACAGTGGAGCTGAGATTTCCCAGGGCGAAAAGCTCAGTCACCCTCTGCTTCCCCCTCCACCCCTAGCCTCCAGCCCTTCCTCACCTGGCTCTTTGGGGGGAGGGGCTGGCCAGATGTGTAATGCTCTTACTCCTAGTCTCCCTTTCCAGTGGCCCAGATTCACCAACCACTGGGTGGTCTCCACACGCCCCACCTCCCTTCTTCCAGATCTGGCAATCTCGAGGTCCTGTGGAAACTGCTGAGAGGAAGGTCTGTGACCAAACCAGGCTGGGGCTGAGGCCCGGGGATTCTTGCCTTCTGCTGAAAACTGGGGAAAGAATGTGAGCAGTCTTCTCTGCTGGCTTCCACTGTAAATGTAGAGGCAGAGTGCAAGGAAATAAAAGGTCTTCCTGTTTCTCCCAGACTGGAGAACCGTTTCACAGATACAGCCTTTGTTCAAGGAACTGGACCTTTTGTGGGGGCAAAGTGGGGATGGAGGGAGGCATGGAAAGCATGTTTCAATACAACGGAGCAATAGCTTTCAAGGCTGGAATCCAAAAAGACTTAGGGCTAGTCCTGTCGACAGCGGTCAGGATGGAAGCCTGGGAGATGAAGGACGGAAGATGGAGGAAGGAAGAGGGAAGGTGCCTGCTAGGTTTTCTTCTTGGCTGGATATTGGAATGGGAATGCAGACACACAATTAATTGCCTTTAAGAATTCTTAATTTAAATCATTGTTACTGGTGGTAGGAGTTAAACTAGAACCAGAAGCAGGAAGTATTTATAGAAGGGAGTTGGGAATCAGAAAACCAAATACCCAGTTAGACTACTTGGTTAGTTCAAAGGGGAAAATTCCCCACCATCTGACATCTTTCATGCTGAATGGTCTAAAAAGACACCAGCTGGGCAGTGTAGGAAGATACACCAAGATGGTCTTTGCAGCACTTTTTGTATCAGCAAACAAGTCAAATGTCCATCAGTAAGAGGTTGTTTAGATAAATTATAATCTGTATAATGAAATATTGTGCAGGAGCTAAAAAAATGAGGTGAAACTGTAAACTATAAATACTGAAGATCAATGAAGTCTAGGAGGTATTGTTAAATGAGAAAAATCATGATCACATTTTTTTAAAGCTGTCAGTCGTGTATATGTATGGCCTGTAGGTGTATTTCTATAATCACAGAAGAAAGATAAAAGACTAGGGCTGGAGCGGTGGTTGGAGATTACTCTTACTCTTTACCTTACTTATGTTGTAAAGAGAAGAAAAATGATGTGATTAAAAATAATTTGAACTTTGTTTTTCCACTGTTCTTTTCCTTGTTTCAATATGTTCTGTTACAAACAAATGCTACTAAAATCAGAAATAAACTAAGTACATGAAAGTGTCAATTACTGATCTTTCTCTTTTAGTCCTTTTTTAAAAAATATTTTTAAAAAACGTTTTTCTTTATTTTTGAGAGAAAGAGAGAGACAGGGCACGAGTCGGGGAGAGGCAGAGAGAGAGAGAGGGAGACGCAGAATCTGAAGCAGGCTCCAGGCTCTGATCTGTCAGCACAGATCATGACCTGAGCCAAAGTCAGACACTTAACTGAGCCACGCAGGCACCCCTCCCTTTTAGTCCTTTGAAACAAAGCTCCACCATCTATCGTCCAGATCTGCTCCCCTTGGCCCAGCTGGAAATTTACATAAATATAACATTTCTAAGTCCAGTATTAGCCTGGTTATTGATACCTTAAAACAAGGGTTCAGAGATGTGGTTGTTTACCCAGAAGAATTTTCCTATTCAGACTTTGTAAATCAAAACTGACTAGGGAGGTTCTGCTATTTCCCTGAATTTGTTACATTCGTTAACCTTGTTTCCTTTTAAAGGTAGTTCCTGGAATTGCCAAGCACCACCATCTACTCAAAACTTTGTTCTTTTAAAGCTTTCTGATGAAGGAGAGAACACAACATAGTGATCAAGCAAGGGAACTGAAATCGGACTGAACCTCGGTTTTCCCACTCACTGAGTAAACGGCCTCATACAAGTTCTTTACCACCTTGTCCTTCTGCTGCCTCATCCTTAATGTGGGGATATAATAGTACCTACTGCATAGGTTTGGTAAGAGCATTAACTAAGATAAACCCATACAAAAACTTAGAAGAGTGTGAAATGTCAGCAGTTATTATCACTAATTTCTGTCTAGAAAATGCAATCAAGGGGTAATGGAGACCTGTTAAAGCAACTTAGATCTTTTCTGGAAAAAACTACTGTGGGCAAGAGCGATACATTTGGAGAATGAGAACAGCCTCAGGAGCTTGAATCTACAGTCTGCATACTTACATGGAAGACAATGATAAGTTTCAAGAGTCAGACCCCCTGGATTCAATGCCTGACTTTATCATTTCCCAGATATTTGAACATAAACAATGATGTTACTTTTTGTTTGCTTGTTTTAAATGTTTGTTTATTTATTTTGAGGGAGAGAAGACACACACATGTGCACAGGTGTGCAAGGGCGTGCAAACATGAGTGGGGGGTGGGGCAGAGAGCAAGGGTGAGAGAGAATCGCAAGCAGACTCCACGCTGTCAGTGCAGAGCCCAATGAGGGGCTTGAACCCACGAAATGTGAATCATGACCTAAGCTGAGACCAAAATTTGGCCTTTAACCAACTAAGCCCCCCAGGTGCCCCTGTTTACTTTCTGTTAACTACAAAGTGCCAACAATAATAGTGCCCAGTTTATATGGTGGCTGTGATAATTAAATTAATTCCAAGCACTCAGTATATGCTAGCTTCTGTTTGTCTCTTGCCCTCTGAAAGCAAAACTGCTTTAGATGCTGTCAGTAACACAACCTATCCCTTTACCTTTTCTACTTTGGGGCAGAAAGCTAACTTCCAACTGCCAGCTCCTGCGTGTTTCTTTCGAAAGCTTTATCTGGATTCTAAGGTACTTTGCATGCCCTTATGGTAGGCCAAAAGTGTCTGGAAATTAACAGCCTCCCATCAGTCTTCTACCAAGACACTAGCTCCCAGAGTGTCCTCATTGGGATTAAGCTCAGTTGCCCACAGTAATAGCTGCTTGATAACACTCCCTTTAATTATTGCCTTTCCTTCTCCGTTTCTTTTTCCTACTTTTCTAACTTCAGCTCTTAGGCTAGAACCCAAAGTAGGACAGAGGTACACGGTGTTTTGTGATGATCATGGCAGCGTCTGTTGCTCATACAAGCTTCTGCATTATTTCCTTCCAAGGCTGTCATTCAGAATCAGATATCTTAACGCAGATGTCTTCACTGCGCTTTCTTACAGTTCCCTGGTTTCCAAGAAAAAAGACAAGCTCTTGACCACTGCCACCATCTGGTAACCAAGAACAGACCCAATTTGGACCACTATTACCCTGAAAGTGAAATGCTCTTGTTTATACGAATTCCATTCTATGACTTACTATTTATACTCTCCAAAATTTCAAAAGAGGCTTTTCATCTGCACTGAAAAAAAAATACCATCACTGTCACTGTCACTGCAGGAATCTGAGAGGCAAACTTCTATCTTTTCAAGGAATATGGCTGGAAATCTGAATGTGGATTTAGGCTAGTATACATGTTGCACTGCAAGAATTCTGACTCCAATACACCAACAAAGGTAAATTGAACTCTCCTGTTCGTGAGTACTGTGGGCAGAGCAATTGCCCACGGTAGAGCGGGCAGCCCAGGTTAGACAAGCTGGGCTCTCATCCTGGCTCTGCCACTATTAACCGTGTAACCTTTAGAAACGGCATTCGGGGCGCCTGGGCGGCTCAGTCGGTTGAGCCTCCGACTTCGGCTCAGGTCATGATCTCGAGGTTTGTGGGTTCGAGCGCCGCGTCGGGCTCTGTGCTGACAGCTCAGAGCCTGGAGCCTGCTTCGGATTCTATGTCTCCTCCTCTCTCTGCCCCTCCCATGCTCATGCTTTGTCTCTCTGTGTCTCTCAATAATAAATAAACGTTAAGAAAAAAACAATTAGAAATGGCATTTAATCTCTTTAAACTGGTTTTCTTATTCACAAATTGGGGACGAAAATACATTCATACATACATATACATATACCTACCTCACGGGCTTTTTCTTCCTAGGGATTTAGTATATGCTACTGTATAGTAAGCACTTAATACAACAGCATATAGTATAAGTTCAAGGAAAATCGTCCCTCTTTTTCCCTATTGATAATAACAACAACATTTTATAAAGGAAACATAAGGGCTATATAGTATGCACTGAATTTGTAGATTCTGGAAGCTGAAAAGAGATCATAGACACCTTGCAGGACAGCTATCCTCTAACCAAGGTAAGGCGAGGTGACATTCTGCAGAATACACCATCGTTTTCAGCAAAGCAAACGCAATCATTGTTCACTACATGTTAGATATGATTGTTAGAATTGGTGCTGCCATTGGAACTACAGGCAAACGGACAGCTAGTTGTTGGGAGGCTTTAAGGTTATACGTCAGTGCAGAGCCTACTCATTGTTACCTAGAACATGGCCACGGGTTACACCTAACACAATAGGGGACCATTTCTCTCCTCCAAACCAAGAATGTGGACAGGGACCTACCCACCTTGGAAGAAGAGGTGGGACTTCCTGGATACAGTTTCCCAGAGGGAAGAATGGGTTTTATTAGTATGACACTGAGATGGAAGTCCATAGAGACAGAGAAAGGAGCATGACTTCTGCCTAGATACTCGCAGTGGGTTGATATCTTGATGGTCCAGTTAACCAGTTCTCAGGGTAGAATGAGTATTCACAGTCTGCAGGTCACATTGCTGCTGGGGGCACACACTGTGGCATTTGCCTTGGAAATTTCTGCCACGCCCACATTGGAGGCCTTATCCTGAGTGAACTGCTGGAACTTTTTCAGAGATTTTTTTTTTTTTCAACATTTTTAATTTATTTTTGGGACAGAGAGAGACAGAGCATGAACGGGGGAGGGGCAGAGAGAGAGGGAGACACAGAATCGGAAACAGGCTCCAGGCTCCGAGCCATCAGCCCAGAGCCTGACGCGGGGCTCGAACTCACGGACCGCGAGATCGTGACCTGGCTGAAGTCGGACGCTCAGAGATTTTAACCTAAACAAAGCTGTACCCCTTGTGGCCTAGCTCATCACAATATTCCTTTCTAAAGAAACAAATCATTTTTGAGCAATAATTCTTTACTGGAATCTTTGGAAGGGGGAAATTCCACTTCATTACAGCAAAATATTCTGATACTGTGCAAATTTGTCTTCTTTCTCTTACCCGTACTTTCTATCTCAAACTTTCAGCCAGTGAAGCTTTTCTTTCTTTCATACTTACCTTCTTATCTCCTGACTTTTTTGGTTCTAAAAATAACATCATGATGTGGTTCAGAGCATGTTTTCTGGAATCAAATTGATGAGTTTTGAACCTAGCATTGCTCCTGTTTGCTTGTGGCCTTGGAAAGGTTGCCTAATATGAGTGGACACGTATTGACCTCTACCTTGTGCCAGAAATGTATTAAGTAACTTGTCCAAAGTCACTAGCTAACTGGTGATAGAACCAGGACTCGAGCTCAGGCAGCTTGACTCCAAAGTACACACTGTTGGTGGTGATACTATTCTGTCATGCTATGCCTCAGTTTTCTCATCTTTAAAATGGGGATTATAATGCCTCCCCATGGCAGGAAAGGCAATATACTGTTAAGTGGTAAGACCGTAAATATAGTAATTTCCTCCTGACATCAAATGGCCTTAAATGGTTCCATTTTACTGAGTTCACTGAAGTTCAGAGAAGTCAAGTTACTTTCCTATAGTCACACTAGTAAATTGCTAAAGCAGGCCGGATTTAAATTCAAGTCTATCCTACTTCTAGAGTAGGTAGATATTCAAACAAATACTCCGCCACCTGCTAATATCACTGGGCATATTTGTCTATCTCCCTGGGCCTCAGTTTCCTCGTCATTAAATTAAGGGATGACAATACCTGTCCTGCCCTCTTCACAAAGCTGAGGTAAGAATAAAAACAAAATATGTAAATGTAATTCGCAAGCTTTCGAATGGCATGGAGCTGTAAATTAAGGTACCGCTGCAGATTTCTTTTTTTTTTTTTTAATTTTTTTTAACATTTATTTATTTTTGAGACAGAGAGAGACAGAGCATGAACAGGGGAGGGGCAGAGAGAGAGGGAGACACAGAATCTGAAACAGGCTCCAGGCTCTAAGCTGTCAGCACAGAGCCCGACGCGGGGCTCGAACTCACGGACCGTGAGATCATGACCTGAGCCGAAGTCGGACGCCCAACCGACCGAGCCACCCAGGCGCCCCTACCGCTGCAGATTTCTATAAGCTTCCTCTTATGTTGCACACAGCTAAGGAATGAGCAAAGTTTGATAGAGACACTAGACACACGAAAACTACCCAAGGGCACCATAGATGGTCATTCAGTCTGCTGGACATCTATTAAGAGATCCTAGTGAAGGGAGGACAGAGGGATGGCCACCAAGATACCTGGGACCAGAGGTATCTTGGAACCATTTAAGGCCATTTGATGTCAGGAGGAAATTACTATATTTACAGTCTTAGAGGTATAGGAGAGCCGGGGAGAATCCCCTGCTACATATTTTGGGGATGGAAGAAGAATCTATGTTCTACTGAGACAAGAGTGTACTTCGATTCATGGAGAAAAAAAGGGGGCTCGACAGTTGAGCTCATGGAGAATCCAGTCACCTCCACATCCAATCTTCCTTCCTTGTCCTTGCCCTAACAGCATCACTAGGATTACCTTCCGTCTGGGGGCAGGTGGCCTCAGTCATTTGTTCAACAAATATTTGTTAATCGCCTATTATGTGCCAGACACTATTCCAAACAATAGAAGTAAATTTCCTGTTTTGTGAAGCCTGCATCCTGGTATATGGGTAGGGGGACAGGAAGGGAGACACAAAATAAAGAACTCAAGAAAAATAATTATTTTGTGTGATAAGTGCTGTGAAGAAAACAAACATCTGACTGCTCACTAAAATAATTTCTGATGATAGATATATACTTTTGTCAAATAATCTGAAGGTGTTCAAGGAGTCAAATGACATTACTATAATAAACCTTATATTCTCATTTCCCTATTTATGTCAATAAGGTTTCTCAGCACCTACAACTATAAAACATTAAAAATCACCCACAGAAATAGAATCAATAAATCAATATTAGTTCCTATCTTATTCTAGCTATAAATAAATCCATTATGAACTAAGAGAGGTTAAAGAATATATATCTAATCAAAAAATACATTTGCAATTGAAATATACTTTTTTGGTTAATAATTACTTCTAAATTGTATACTAATGATATTTGTACATTTTACCAAGTCCAAAAGAAATACTTTAACCTTTAGGACATTATGGTCATAGGAAATTTTTTTTAAAAAACTTACTTTTAATTTATATTTTTATTGTCAAGATAAATAAATCGCTTTTAGAAATAAAATATGTTGCATTGGGGTAAAATTCTGTTTGCAGTTTGTAACATAAATAGGATTTAAGAAAATAGGAAGACATAAAATTATAAAGTTTCTAACTATTATCAAAGTGGTTATTCACATATTTTGAATGGATTATGGTGGATATCATACTGAAGTGGAATTCAGATTCCATTGGCTACCTACAGAATGATCTACAGTTTTATTTTAAGAGTCTATATTTTAATACACCAGGAATTACATTCTTTGCAACCTATGATAACAAAATATATAAGGTATATATATATAATTTTTTATAAAATTGTTTTAGGGAGTGTATGAGATATGTTTGAATAATACCATGTGTTATCTGTATGCTGCAACCACGTTTAGTGGCCCCTAGAGGGAGTCATTTCTCACACATTGTCTCAGTCCCACTTCAAGGACAATTTGGAGGGGTAAAGAATTCTTACTTGCATTGATTGCTCCATAAACTATTAGAAAGGCCCTAGATGGGAAGCCTAGTGACAGGGAAATGTGGCATAGTGGAAATAGCACTAACAGGGAAATAGATAATAGATCTAATGTGAGTCCTGGGTTTTCTATCACTTTAGCTCTCTGAACAGTGGCTTCCCCACTTGGAAAATGGGCATAAGAAAACCTACCCTTTCTAATCCACATGCAGTAGAACATAGTGATAAAGAACAAAGACTATGGAATTTGATTGCATGGATTCAAAGTCCAACTTTTCCATTTAACAGCTGGGTGACCTGATGTATATTTTTGATTTCTCTCTGCCCTCTGTCGTCTAATAATAGCTGTAATGTGTATAATAATAGTACCTACTGAATAGAGTTGTTGTGGTGATTAACCAAATTAATATTTATAGACAAAATGCTTTGAAAGGTGCATGGCACATAGCTATTATTATTACTTAGTACCTTAGCTATCACTATTACAATCATTTCACATGGTTATTGAAAAAATCAAATAAAACAATATATGGGAAATGCTTTAAAATCTATGGCTGCTATACAAATAAAAGAAATGCTGGTAAAATTATATTGGTTGTGGTGCTTTCAGTAGCAAATTACAGAAAAACAAAACCAAAACCCAACTAAAATTGGCTTAACCTATAAGGAGATTTACTATTCCCCATAACAGTAAGTCTATACATGTGATAGTTGGGGTCCCTGTGCCATTACACCGGGCTCTGCCCTGTGAATGTGCTCAGTGTTCATAGTGACTTTCCTCATGATCACAGGATGGCTACTGGCAGGAAATGAGGTTAGGTACTTCCCTTCCGCTGTGGTCTGAATGTTTGCATCTCCCCAAAATTCATACGTTGAAACCCTCACACCCGAAGATGATGGTATTAGGCCATGACACCTTTGGGAGTTTCTTGGGTCATGAAGATGGGGCCCTCAGGAATGGGATCAGTGCCCTCATAAAAGACACCTCAAAGAGATTCATCTCCCTTCCACATGTGAAGACAATGAGAAAATGCCAGCTATGAACCAGGAAGAGGGCCTTCACCAGATTTCAAACATGCTGGTGCCTTGACACTAAAACTTCCCAGCCTCCAGAACTGTGAAAAATAAATTATTGTTTATAAACTACCCAGTCTGTGGTATTTTGTTATTATAGCCTGAAAGGACTAAGGTATCCTCCACCTAACTGGCCAGCTTAAGTCGGGTGCCCATCTCTGGATCAAAAACATTTCTTAAGGGAATACCATGCACTGATTGCCTTAGTGCTGGCTGTCTGAACTGATTACTGGTGGCAAATGGGATACTGTGACTAGACTACACGATCAGGATCCAGCCCTTGAAACTGGGGATGTGAGTCTTAGGATGTCTTAGGATCCCAGCAGGAAGTGATAATAGATTAAAACTAAATAGGAAAATTTAATAAAGCGATTATTTTTGAAGTTGTAGGCAATGTTAGGAACTCAATAGTGGAGGGGTGCCCAAGAGCTAGCAACAACAAGGAGCCATTACTACTCCCCAGGCCAAGGATAGTGTTGCCCAAAAGGATCTTTGCCCATTCCTAGAGAAATGCTATCAATCTGCAACTGCTTAACAATGGAAAATACCAGTGGAATAAATACCCCAACTGTTGTGCCACTTGCTGAAAGCCACAGTGCACGGGAGCCATTGATGCCAGTGTGCACGCCCATCATCAGGTCAAGCACCCAGGCCCTCGGTCAGACTAGAGAAAGATAAAGATGTATTTGGAGGAGCACATGAGATAGCGAGCACAAGTGAATATTGAGCACACAGGGCTGCACAGAACAGGGGAGTGATGTCTAAAAAGATCATGCCTTGGAAAGGGGAGGGGGGAAGCTGGATAGCTATCTCACAGGATTCCTATAGACATCCTTGTTCAAAATAAAATTGTTCTGTCTCCTTTTTCAAATGTAAACTATCTAAAATTGCAGACATCTCTTATTTGTAAGCAGAATTCATCCTCAAGGGAGCTGCACAAGAAGATAACAAAAGGCTGAGCTGCCGCTACTTGATGAAGAATTCAGGGAAAGGGGGATGTCCTGACCTTTCAGGGAAAAGTGAAGAAATCCATTCCCAGAAGGGGGATTGCAAAGGGAAGTGGCTGTTCCCTTAATAAAGCCAAAGAGGGCAAGCCTAATGAGGCCTAAGCCAGTTACATGGTGTAATTTACTGAATGGTGTTGGCTGTCTTGCAATATTTTAAGGCGATTTTTTGGTAATACATGATTAGTAGGAAAAGATTTGGATGTTGCCATTTTCCAAAGGAAACTTGACTACTCTTAGTAATAGAGAAGAATGTTCTCCTTGGAAAGTCTCATATTTCAATGCAAAGTGGTGTCCCAAGTCAGAATTTACACAATTTATTATTGCCTAGCATATGAGGATCATCTAATTAGCTCTGAACTAAATGTCAAGATAAACAAACCCAATCTCTAAGGGACTCCGAGAAGCTCTATGACTAAGTGGCATCATCAAGTGCCCACCAAGGGTGAGGAGAGTCTACACCAGCGGTTCTCAACATTGGCTGCACATTAGAACTACCTGGGGAGCTTTAAAATTTTTTTCATACCCAGACTCCACCCCGGAGTAATTAAGAAACTTTTAGTGAGGTCCAGACATTGGTACTTTTTGAAAACCTCTCTAAGCGATTCTAATATTCCACCATAGTTGAGAATTTCTGGTCTACAATTCACTTATTGATAGACGTTGCATGCCCAAATCAAGCAAGCGGTTGGTTAACTCACCAGTATAGTTCAAACAGCTGTTCCCGCATGTGGAATGTGTGGGTCTCTTGCCTTTCGGCCAGATATTGAGGCAGTACAATAGATGGATTAGGAACGAGGTCTCTGTGATCAGGCTGTCTGGATCAGAAGTCTGAGCCTGCGTGACTTTGAGAAAGTCACTTAACCCTTTGGAACCCTTAGTTTCATAATCTCCAAAATGGGGGCCACAGTAGAAATTATGACTGTAATAATTCCGAGGATCAATTTAGAAAACATGTATAGATGTTTTAGTGCAGGGTCTGACATAGATTGAACTCTTAATAAATGCAAACTATTATTATGTGTCCAGATCTAAGCCAGCTGGAAGTCTCAGAAGGATCATTCCATACATGTTGACCTCCCTGGGGCACAGAACATGGTATATAGGGTGGAGAAAGGACTGGAGGGGCAACCAGAAAATATTCAGCGCATATCTGATCTTGGGCCAATCAACTCCTCTCTCTCTCTAGAGTTTGAGATTGGAAACAGAAAGCCACATAAACTGTCATTAGAAACTGTTCATGGTTTGTGACAGAATGTCCATGAATTTCTGCTGCTGAGGAATCTTGAGCTTTCTGCTTCCATCCCTTCTACACACTGGTTGCTCAGCTCCCTGGGTTGTTTCTGTTAAGTTCCTTACCTCTGCTTAACCCAAGCAAAGTCACTTTTGGTTGTTTGTAACCCGAGGGTCCCTAACTCAACAATGCCCAAGAGTCTTCTTCAGCATTACTATTTAGATCACTGCATTTATATCTATAATTCCCACTATATTCAACAAAACCTCCTATTGGAGAAGGAGAAGGAGAAGGAGAAGGAGAAGGAGAAGGAGAAGGAGA
>NW_026058362.1:0-38888 GCF_023721935.1 Panthera uncia
CCTTTCCTCCTGAGTCATCTCAAAAGCAAGAAAAAAGGGGGGGGGGGGTGTCCCTGCACAATAACCTCGGAGCTATGACATGGTCGCAGGGAATGCTGACCTGGCACGTGAGAGGTGAGTATTAAAGGGGACCCAAAATTAATCACCCCACTTTCTAACTCTTACAGATTTTGAACCAAGGAATTTAAAACATTGTATTTGGCTGGGAGGAAGTTCAGTATTGAAATTTTAAATAACCACGTTTGGAATCCTGTATCTTTAAGCTGGAAAATTCTTGTTTGGTCGATTGCATTTTCCATAACTTAGGCCAAAGTGTCATCTGACATGGCAACACGTTGTTTTTAAGTCTCTACATTGTTTCTTGGGTCCCTTGATACAATCTACAAGTTACATACTTTAAAATATGCAGTGTATAAATTATATGCTTAATTATTTATAGCTCTTGAAAATGAGGTGATTGATTTTGTGAAACCCAAGATTATATCCCCAGCTGATGGATTGGGAAATCCAGTCACTTGCCCAAGGCCACACATCTGATTTGTGGGGGAGCTGGGATTCAAACCCAGCTCCTGGCCAACCTCAAGGCCAATCATTAAACCACCAGGCTGCAAGGGAATAAGCTTAGAGTCTGCCCTCTGGAGTTTACAGCCCATAAGCCAGATGTGGACCCTGGACTAGGGGACCTGTGCCAGACAGCTCTACTAGGGTGCCCAGGGATCCCCAGGGAGGGAGCACAGGACTCTAGCAGAAATAAGCCACACTTTCTCATCTCCAAGCTTTGCAGATGCCCTTCCCTCTGCCTACAACACCTTTCCTGACATAGCACCTTTGCCCAGAGAGTGCCACTCATTCTTCAGGCCTCAAAGTATCACCTCTTCTTAGAAAGGGAGCCTCTTGCGTTGTTCTGCCCCCTCCCATCCAAAGTTTGACCCTTCAGGTTGAGTCAGGAGCGCCCCTCCCCACTTGGACCCCGGGGCTTGCCCCTCCCCACTTGGGCCCCGGGGCTTCCCCCTCCAGGCCGTAATTCAGTCCCAGCCCTGACCCATTCTGGGCAGTCGCTATCTGGTCCCCCACTAGACTGTGAGCGAGGGGTGAGTCTGGGTGTGTCTCACTTTGGTGTCCCGGCACAGGGCCAGGCACAGAAGAGGCAAGCTCAGCAGTTCAACTCGGCAGACCTCTGCGCTGGCAAGGGAGAAGGGCAGAAAGGGCCTGGGACTTGGACAGAGATGGTTCAAACTTTCGGACTAATGGGGAAACCGAGGCCACGCTGCGCACACAAAATCAGGGACAGAGGCAAAACCCTCTTCCCTGTCACTGGCTGATCTTTACCCAAAACTATTCTTCCTGTGTCCAGAGTCATCTTTCTCAGCCGCCCCTGCCCCAATAGTCCCTGTAGATGCAGATGTTCTGGTCCCAGGAGCCCCACAGGCCCGTTATCTCCCGAGGACCTCCCACAGGCTCCCCTTAGCCAATTTCCCCATCTTCCCACACATGATGGAGACTGGCTCTTCATGCTGCTTGTCTCTCCACAGAGACCATAGATCTGGGGTTAACCTGCCACCCTCCACTTCCCCCAGCCTTGGGCTCTCAGAACCCTGGAGATGGCGAATTAACACCCCCGCCCTATCCGGTAACCTCGTCCCACCTAACCCCACAGTGCTGCATCCCTACTCCCGCCCCATCCTACTGCCATCAAGGTCATTTTTCTGGGGTCATCCAGCTCCGGCTACTTCAGCGCCCCCTTTCCAGTTCTGTTTGGAAAGCCCTGACCACCCCCACAGCTGCTCCCCCGAGCCCCGCCCCTGGGGAAATAGCCCACGTGCCCCGCTCCCCGTGCTCTCAGGAGGGTTCCGCCCCCTGCTGGAGCCCCGCCCCTCGAGGTGCCTCCTCTCCGGGCGCTAGCCGGGCAGCTAGGGCTATTTTAGAACCTTCCACGGGAGGCAGTGCCTAGCGCCCCGCCCCCTGCCCCATGCTCTTTGGAAAGCTCCGCCCTGCGTTCCAGCCGAGGGGCGGCCCCCCCCCCCCCGCCCCCGCCCGCCCGGCCGGTGGTCTCCCGCGGAACACACCCCACCGCGCCGGCGCTCTGCGGCTCTTCGACACCCCCCCCCCCTCCCCCCCCCCCCCCCGCCAGGCTCTCACCGGCTTTGGTGCGGGAGTCTCTTTGGAAAGGTTCCCCCCTCCCCGAAACAGCCCCCGCCCTCCACTGCCACCGCCGGACCTCCAGGCTCTAGCATAGCCACGTGGATGAGCACGAGCGCGGGAGAGCAGCGCCCCCTTGTGGCCGTGTCCTCGGGAAGTCGCGGAAAGCTGGAGCCGTGGCTCGGAAAGAGAGACCTGCCTGACCCGATGCTAAGGCAGAAAAAGTATTTTTTTTTTAAATTTAAAAATTGGCGTCTTGGCCATCAACATTCTTCAGGCTCTGGTTCAGCCGTAGGCTTCTTTAGTAAGTGCTCCCTGAGTCTTCCCATCCGGATCAGCAGTCTCCTGTGCTTCCTGGAGGAATCCCATCCCTGACCACCCTGCCCTTGCTTCCCCATCGTGGTCCCCACGCCCCTGGGCTGTCACTGTCGGCCTGTGAAGGCAGGGACAAAGGCTGTCTTGGTCACCACTGTGCCCGCACAGTCGGGGCACAGAGTAAGGCTCAGACGACCAGCACCTCTTAGGGAACATTCATTTACTCCCTCAACACACATTTTGCTTTAATAGTTGTATACAAAGGAGGTCATAAAAGTCCCCCGTTTTAAGTGTGTTGGTGATTTGGGGTTGCTTTTACAGAGTAGTACAGCCATCACCACAATCCAATTCTAGAACACTTCCATCACCCTGAAAAGATTTCTTGTGCCCATTTGCACAAGATCTACTTTCTGCCAGGTCTGTATTCTTTTCTCATTTTACCTGCATTTGTTGACTACTTGCTTCCATCAGATATTAAGTGCTGAGGATACACTATGACACACGCAGGCTCTGCCCTTCAGGGAAGTCAAAGTCTGGTTGGGGCAATGGCTGATGGGAAAATATGTCCACTCATTCATTCATTCAAAAATATTTGTTGATGTTTATTGAATGCCTTCGATGTGCCGAGGACCTAGGGATAGAGCGTGGTGGGGGAGGGAGATGAAAAAAATCCTGCTAAGCTGTAGTTGATATTTTAATGAGAGGATTAAAAAATAAGGAAATAAACAAGGAAATGTGTGATATAATGGCTGGTTGAGTGCTATGTAATGTTATGAAGGGAAATAAGCCCAAGGAAGGGAAAGAAAGTGATGTGGTGTGGTTTTATTATTTTTTTTAATGTTTATTTGTTTATTTTGAGAGAGAGGGCATGGGGGAGGGACAGAGAGAATCTCAAGCAGGCTCCACACTCAGTGCAAAGCCGGATACGAGATCCCACAAGCCTGGGATGGTGACCTGAGCTGAAATCAGGAGCCGGACACTCAACCAACTGAGCCACCCAGGTGCCCCTATGCGGTGTGATGTTAGACAGGGTGTTCAATCGTTCTCAGCACGTCTCTGAGAAGTAAACATTTGATCGGGAACGTGACCTATTTTATAATAAAATGTTAGATATCTCATGTAATTTATTGTATACTGTACTGAAAGGGAAAAGCAGATGGTTATATGGGTACAGAATGGTTGAAAGTGACTAGGTTTTTTACCCCTGTGATCCTGGGGCTGACTGGGAGCTACAGCTCACTGCCACTGCCCAGCCTGGGGGTACTGTACCCCATATAAATGAATCCAGGGGGGGAAAAATCAAAATTCAAAATCTGAAGTACAGTTTCTACTGAATGCACAGTCGAAAAGTCAAAAAATCGTAAGTTGGGGACGGTCTGTATGATGAAGTTTTGGGGTGACGTGGGGTGGTCCGGGGCAAACAGCCAAGAAAGAATTCTTGAAGACGTCTTTGATCTTCAAAATCAATGGTCAGTAAAATCAATGGTGATTTTATTAAAGCACGGGGACAGGACCCGTGGGCAGGAAGAGCTGCACTGGGGTCGTGATGGGTAACTGATTACATACCCTCAGGTTGGGAGGGGGTCAGGGATAGAGTTAGTCTCGAAGGTATTTGGGGAGCAAGGTTGCCGGGACCTTGAAGGGCTAGCTGTTGCTAGGGAAACGCCATATTACTGTTTAGTAAAACTAAATAGTATGGGACCCTTCAGATGTATATGTGGGGGCCATAAGCTTGGAGTATGATAGCCAGCATGTTATCTTGGGGGAGTGGAGATAAAGGAAGTTTCCAAAGGAATTTTTCTATGTTAAAGGAGACTTAGAGGAACCTGGGGGGCCAGGATACCGTGAAGCCAAGATTCCCTTTCGCCCCCGGGCAAAGTGTCAGCATGGGGCAGCTGAGCTCCTAGAGGTCACTCTGCCAGTTTCAAGGACTTGTCAATGGGCTGTGGGCAGTAAGGGAAGCTCATTTTTCATTCGCCTTAGTTTCCCACATCACGGTGGCAAGCACTTAAGCCCCTTTCCTTTGTTCTCGGGGAGCCAGGAGTGTCCGAGGAATATCACACAGATCCCCCCTGGGGGGTGGGGGGTGCCAGCCTGTATTTTGCCCTCATAATGTAGTTTATTATTTTTTAATGTTTTATTTTACTTTTGAGAGAGAAAGAGGTAACGCGCGAGCAGGGGAGGGGCAGAGAGAGAGGGAGACACAGAATGGGAAGCAGGCTCCAGGCTCTGAGCTGTCAGCACCCAGGCGCCCCTCAGCTCAGGTCTTGAGCTCATGGTTTTGAGTTCAAGCCCCACATTGGGATCTGCACTGGGCGTGGAGCCTACTTAAAAAAAAAAAAAGAAAAAGAAAAAGATACAGCATAAGGAATAGTCAGTGATATTGTAATAAGGTTGTATGGTGACAGATGGTCTGTATACAGATGTTGAATCACTGTGTTGTACACCTGAAACTAAAGGCACATTGTGTGTCAACTATACTCAAATAAGAAAAAAAAAAAATTAGTAAAAACAAAATGAAGGAAAATGAGAGAAATCTGAGGATCTGGTGAAATTGTCATCAAGGTTCCCTACGGCCTTTATCCAGCAGGGAAAAGGGGGACAGGAAAGGAAAGGAAAGAAAAAGGAGAGGAGAGGGGAGGGGAGGGGAGGGAAGGAATTAAGGTAGAGAGCAGGTAGGAGCAGTAACTGAAAAACAAAAGGAAACTATCCTGTTTTGATCCCATTTTATTGAGACTTCTCAATAAACCATTTCCACTTAGAATTGGGACGTGGAGGCCATGACGCAGGTGGATGGTATTGGACGCTGTTTGTACAGGGGTGGGTCTTGCGTTAGTACCAACACGAGCCCAACTGTAATTTCCAAAGAGGTCTGTAACAACGTTTCCCATTCCATATGTTTTCCCTGAACCTTGACACCCCTCTCGTCGAGGAGCGAGGCTTGTGTGGCCTCTCTCTGGAGGCGGCTTCCGCCTCTTCCGTGAAACACACTTGGGGCCTGAGCCACCCTGTGAGAATGCCAACCGCCCTGAGGCCACTAGCCTGTGAGGAAGCCCAAACTGATCCACGTGGAGAGACCACGTGGAAAAGCCCCAAAACAACATGGGGAGAGAGAGCTGCCCGCCCGCCCGTCCCCAGCTGCTTCTGTCCCTGCTTCAGCCACTAGCTGATTGCAACCATATGAGATCCGAAGCCAGAACTGCCCTGGCGGGATCCTGCCCCTAAATCTGACCGCAGGCATGGTGAGAGATAATAGCCTGACTGTTGCTTTAAGCCACTATGTTTTGGAGAGATTTGTTACCCAGCAATAGTAACTAGAAAGCGGGTGAGTGCAGAACATAAGCAGCTTGCAGAGAATTGCAGCCTTCAGAGCTGAGAAAGATCACATAGTGACAACAAGGGCAGATAGCATTAAGTGCTTTCTGTGTCCGAGCACCGTTTTAAGTGCTTGGCATTAACCAACTAATTTTTTTAACGTTTATTTATCTTTGAGAGACAGCGGGGGGGGGGGGGGGGGGGGGAGGCATAGAATCGGAGGCAGGGCCCCAGACTCTGAGCTGTCAGAGCCTGATGTGAGGCTCGAACTCACCAGCAGTGAGATCATGACCTGAGCTGAAGTCGGATGTTTAACCGACTGAGCCACCCAGGCACCCCTAGCCAACTAATTTAATCTGCACAGCAACGCTAGGAGGAGCGCGTCATTATTACCTCCTTTTTACAAATGGGAAACTGGGCAGAAAAGACAGCAGAAAATGGCTAAAAACAATCCGCACCCCGGTTGTAGCTTCAGCAGCTGGTGTTTACCACTCACCTTACCGATGAGGTACGTGTGACTTGGCTCCGCCAATCTGGGCGTTCAGCCACAGGGATTGGCCCTGCAATGGGCATGTGACTAGATCCGGAATGATCGTGTGACCTCGGCCCGCCAATCAGAGCCAGCCTCATTACTTTGGCAGGGAAAGCTGAGCCAAAGGTGCCCTCCTTTAACTTCGGGTTATGAATGAGGTTCCCAGAGGTGGGAAGGCTGCTGGCAGCCATCTTGGGAAAAGACGGGGCGCTGGAAAAGATGGGGCAGAGGGATGGAAAGAAATCGGGTTCTTGGTGACGTTGCAGAACTGTTGTATCAACTTTAGCTGAAGCCAGCCAAGGGTGGATTTTCCAGTCACAAATTCCCTTTACAGCAAAAGCCATTGGAGTCAGCTTTTCTGTTACTTGCATGAGACTAATAAAACATATTTAACAACCAGTACTTTGGGCACTAAGCGATCGGCGTGGTTCGTTGCCGGGCCGGACAACAACACTTTCCTTGCTGCACTGCGGGGAGGGCTGGGAAGTCCCGGGGGAGGGACCGGGGCAGTTGGAGTGGTCATGGTGAGGGACACTTTGTGGGCCTCAGGGAAGCATGATTTTACCAGCCAACCCAGAAATATTTTAGTATCTCAGCAATCGACATGGCGAGATAGTTTATCCGAGCTGAATGTTCACTTTACTTGCTGACTGATACAACCGCCTTTTGACATAAGCTAGTGTGAATGGATTTCTGTTTCCTGCAACTGGAAAAAAAGACATCCTTTCATGAACCTGAGTCATGAATCAAACCTTTAGGAAATAACAAATAGCAGTGAGATCTGGCTTTAACCATAGGAGGTCATTTCAGCTTTGGGTCAGGCAGAAACCCTACGGAGATTTTGACTGAGCTGCCAGAGTCCACACCCTTTGGCCCAGGAATCCTGCTTCTGGGACATACAAGGATGTGGATCGAGGCATTATTTATAATGGGAGGAAATTGGAAACAGCTTCAATGTCTGGCAACGCTGCCTCGTTGAATAAACATCGTGCAAACATTAGAAATTGTGTTTACACAAAGATGTTTTAACAGGGGACCAGCTTACGTTTTAAGAAGGGAAAAAGTAGGGCTGTATAAACAATTTGCTCACACAGTTATGTAAAATACGTGTGCGCGCACACACACACACACACACACACTTTCTTATAGTCTGAATAAAACAGAAAAGACTGAATGGAAATACATCAAAATGTTAACTACAGTAGTGATGTGGGATTTTCAGGCAAAGGTATCTTTGTCTCTCTAGTTTCCTGTATTTTCCAAGTTGTGCTTAACAGGCAAAAGATTTATTCATTTATTTGTTTTCTTAGAAATGTTAAATTTTGTTAAAGATTTTTTTTTATTAAAAAAAAAATTTTTTTTAACATTTATTTACTTTTGAGACAGAGCATGAACGGGGGAGGGTCAGAGAGAGAGAGGGAGACGCAGAATCTGAAGCAGGCTCCAGGCTCTGAGCTGTCAGCACAGAGCCTGACGCGGGGCTCGAACTTACGAACTGAGAGGTCATGACCTGAGCGGAAGTCCGACGCTCAACCGACTGAGGCACCCAGGCGCCCCTAATAGCCAGTCCTGATTCTGGCTACATTTATTGTATTTGTTCTTGGTTGTGCTGTGGTTGTTGTTGTTGTTGTTTTAAAGAAGCTCTACTCCCAATGTGGGGCCTGAACTCAGGACCCCAAGATCAAGAGTCGCATGCTCTACCCAATGAGCCAGCCAGGCACCCCTGCTTTTGGTTTTTTTTTTTTCACATTCTTATTTACAAACAGTGAACGTCGTGTGCACGTGCGCGCCCGCGTGTATGCAGGTGTGTACAGTTCCAGGAGTTTTGACAAATGCAGAGTCATGTTAAGGACCATCACAACTAGGATTGCTGGCAATACCACCACTCCAAAAATGCCCCTGGGCTTTGCAGTCAAGCGCTTTTGGTTTTTGGGTTTCCGGTTTGGGGTTACGTTTTTGTTTTTTTCCTAATGGGAGCGAAAGCGACAACCAGAGCCGTGAACTTACTTAAAATTTCCAAGTACGGGATTAGGTAGGAGACCTGGGCTCCAGTCCTGCTCTCTGCAGCTTGGGGCCTTCCCCTCTCCGAGCCTGTTTCCTCATCTGTAAGGTGGGTGCTATGAGGGCCCAGTGAACTAGGAAGGTGGTCAGGAAGCTCTCAGCGACAGCAGGGGTTGGGCTGATCGACCCTTCCTTCTTTATTTACAGCCCCCTAGACCAAGTCATCTGGTCCAGGCACCAGGCCTGTGCAGATCAGCCTGCACTCCTTGGCTCCTCCCCTCTCTCTCCCCAAAGCCAATCAGACACGACGTTCTGTGGTTTCTACCTTCACTGCGACTGAAATTGATCCAGTTCCCCAGCGCGGAGACCCCAGGGCCAGTCCCACCTGGGTCCCTGCCTGGCCTTCGGCCTTCCCTTGTTTCCCCTGGAACCCACTCCCCCTCTCCACACCCCCACCCCCAGCTTCCTAAATCACGCCACACCCTTCCGTATCCCACAGGATATCACCGAGGCCTGCCAAGTGCCCTCATGCCCTATATGGCAAAATCATTTCCAGTAATAAACAGAAAATGAAGCGAGCAATATTAATGGCCAGACGAAAAAGAAAATGCAGCGTGAACATTTTCTTTTCTTGAGCCTCATATATATAAAACCTTGCCAGTAAAAATGAATTTAAAAATAAACATTACAGTACAAAAGAGAAAAAAAAGCACTACTGTTTATTCAAAGTTTATTCCAAGATTCAGAGTCTGAACTTGGGTCCTTTGGTTATAGTCTGATGTAATAAAGCTTTATGTAAATAATTGTGAGAGGTCTTTTTTTTGGTCCCCCCCCCCCTTCTCGAGAGAGAGATTGGGAGGGAGGAAGGGAGACAGGGAGGGAGAGAGACACAGAAACAGAAACAGAGACAAGAGAGCGTGCATGCGAATAAGCAGGTTGCATTTCAAATGGCTACTTTAAGGGGAAGGTTCAGCTCTGAGTCCCACCTTCCAGACACTGGGCTCTGAGCACTGGGGGGCGCGCCCCCACCCCCCACCCCAGGATTTAGAGCAAGGGCATAGCAGAAACGTTACCTCTCAGGCCTTGGCTGCCTCTTGAAGCTCCATCCCTCCCCTCCCCACCCCCAGCACCCAACTAGGCCCAGCCCCTACCCGCAGCCTGCGTCCTTCGAGGAGGAGGAGGGCGGCCTTGAACTGCGCGGGGATGTGAACTTAGCGAGCCAAGGGGAGGAACTGAGGCGGTGGGCAGGGTGTGCGGATATAAAAAAGCACCTGTCGTGGGAAAGAAGGGCGTGAGGGCTGGAAGTGGCCTGTTTCTTAAGCTGAGTGGTGGGAAGGCGGAGGTTCTTTTTTTTCTTTTCTTTTTTTTTTTTTTTTTAACTGTTTATTGAAGCAGACGCACGTGCAAAACAGTACAAACCCTTAAGTATGCAGCGGGATGAATTTTCACCAGTTGAACACACCCGTGCCACCAGCTCCCAGACCAAGAAACATTTCCAGGCCCCCCAAAGCTCCTCTTTTCAGGCCATGCCCCCTCCCCTCAAGGTCACCATCATTCTGACTTCTGACTGCATCACTGCATCCACTGCATCGATGGGCTTTTTCCTGCCTTGAATTTTATGTAAATGGAGTCAGAAAATACATTCTCATTAGTGCCTGGCTTTTTCCACTCGACACTGTGAAATTCAGTCTCCTTAGCACGGGTAGTTATAGGGTGTTCTCACTGCAGATTCCGTTGTGTGACTATGCCCAGTTTATTTATCCATTCTCCGTTGGTAATGAGGGAGTGAGCCAAGTGGTAAGAGTCCTCCAGGCAGACAGAACAGTCGGTGCAAAGGTCCTGAGGTGAGAACACGTCTGGTATTTTAGAAGAACAACAAGGAGATCCCTGTGACTAGAGAGGAGCAAGCAAGGGGTGGGGGTGGGGGGGGGGGGGAGATGAGGTCAGACAGCGAAAAAGAAGCAGATGGTGAAGAGACTTATGGGCCACGGTGTTGAGTCTGGCTTTTACTCTGAGTGAAATAGAGCCAAGGGAACGTTCTGAGCAGGGGAGGGACTTGATCTGCCTTGGGTACTCAGAATCCCTCTAACTGTGTGAGGGAAGAGAGCCCAGGGACAGGGGCGGGAGAGGAAGCCCAGGGAGGAGGAGGAGGGGGAACGGAGCCAGGGGGGTAGAAGCAGTGGAGGCAGCCAGAGGTGTTTAAACTCAGAATACATTCTTGTGCATGTGATTAGGGATATATTTTATTGACGTCTTCCATCTTATTTTGTGATTCCGTTGTCCTCGTTTTTGCAATGAGTTCCACCCCCTCTCATTTAGGTTTCTTTAAAGTGGTTGCATATTTGGTTTGGTTTTGTCTTATGTTGTCTTTCTCTCCACTAGTTTGCAATCTATGCATCATTTGTATTTTTTTTTTAGTAGTAATCCTTGAAATGTTACCATGCACCCTTTTTAAAAAAATTTTTTGAACATTTACTTATTACTGAGAGACAGAGAGAGACAGACCGTTAGCAGGGGAGGGGCAGAGAGAGAGGGAGACGCAGATTCTGAAGCAGGCTCCGGGCTCTGAGCTGTCAGCACAGAGCCCGACGCAGGGCTCGAACTCACAAACGGAGAAATCATGACCTGAGCCCAGGTCGGACGCTCAACCGACTGAGCCCCCCAGGCGCCCCTACCATGCACACTTTTTAAAATCAGGTCTGACGTTCAATTAAGAGTTTAATCGTTGGGGCGCCTAGGTGGCTCAGTAAGTTAATTGCCTGACTCTGAGTTTCTGCTCAGGCCGTGATATCACAGTTTGTGGGTTCAAGCCCTGCGTGGGGCTTCGTGCTGACAGTGTGGAGCTGCCCTTGGGATTCTCTCTCCCTCTCTTTGCCCCTTCTCGCTCTCTTTCAAAATAAATAAACTTTTTTTAGAAAAGAGTTTAATCAGTATACCAGACACTACTTGGATCATGAGCCCCGTGTGCGGACCGAAGGTGTGTTCACTGGTGACTGTGTGAGCATCGGCCACTAGGGGGCAAGGGCGACTTGGGATGTGCCGGCGCTCAGTGACCGTCAGGGGCCGCTGCTGCTCTCCCCCCGTGAGCGCGGTGACCACCTGGACTGTTTCCCTCTGGACATTCCAGACGAGAATGCATTGGTCCCGGATTTGGGCCAAGGGCCTCACAGCACCGAGGCTGAGGATTAGTACAGGGGATGTAGGGAGGGTAAAGGCTAGATCCTTGATACATGTTGCAGGCCCCGGGGGGGGGGGGGGAGGGCTAGTTGGGGTTCTCAAACCCACCCCACCCCACTCCCAGGATGCTGAAATTCGACCTCAAAGTTTTCCAGCACTGTTGGTCACCCCTGTCCTCATTCCTGGGACATTTATACAGGAAGGTGGTCATGGGAGGAAATGGGATGCCTATGGGCTTCCCGGCAGAGGTGCTAGAGGGAATGAGAATAAGGGAATTGCCTACGTTTGTTTGTGTTTTTCTGCTGTGAATGTCCAGAGCTTCAACAGATTCTCAAAAGGACCTAGAACCCCAAACACAGACTGTTTAGAACTCTCTTCCTCCAGGAAGCCTTCCCTGATGTTCTCTCAGACTCATGAAGTGCCTCCTCTGGGTACCGACGGCCTCAGATCTTCCCCTCTGGGCCCTGGCCCCTCTACCTTTGCCTTCCCTGTCCCAGAATAGATTGTCACGTCTGGAAATGTGTCTATGTCCCTCACTGCAGCTCCATGAAGGCAGGGACCAGGGATTTCTTAAGGTGCCAAAAATGTCACCATCACATTGTTCAACGCAGGGACTGACAGACTGAAAAAAAAAAAAAAAAGGCATTTGAAAGATATCTTCTGGGGTACCTGGGTGGCTCAGTCGGTTAAGCGTCTGACTTCTGCTCAGGTCATGATCTTGCAGTTCATAAGTTCTGGCAACGTGTTGGGCTCTGTGCTGACAGCTCAGAGCCTGGAGCTTGCTTCGGATTCTGCATCTCCCCCTCTCTCTCTGCTCCTCCCCTGCTCATGTTCTGTCTCTCTCGAAAATAAACATTAAAAATTTTTTTAAGATATCTGCCTTCCTTAACTCTAGACCTTTGCAGATGTTGTTCCTTCCACCTGGAACACCCCCTCCACTGCTTTATCTGGTTCATCTCACATCACTTAGACATCTCTCCTCCTCCAGGAACCCTTGCTAGTTCCCACCCTCTAAGGCCGGGTTAAAGTTTGCTTGTGTCCCCAATTTACCACAAAGCAGACACTATATAGAAAATATTTGTTGAGTGACTGAATGAATGAAAGGTAAATGTTTGGGCAGGGTTACCTCCAGTATCAACTGGAGGGTCACTTCAAGACCTCTTTTGTAGAGTTTTTTTCCCCCTTTTTGATGGCTTTATTGAGTTATAATTCATGTACCATACAACTCACCCATTAAAGTGGTTTTAGTACAGTCTTGTGCAGCCATCACCCCTTTGGTGGAGCGTTGAGCCCCTTCTAGCCTGAAACCCCTCCCGTCAGGTGCTCTGCTAGGTGTTTCTCACTGTCCTGTTGAAGGGGATATAGTCTGCCCTCCTCCCTCACCCCGGGAGGGAGATCAGGTAAAGAAGGAGATCTGGCCATCTGCCCTTGCCATCTGACCAGCCACAGGGCTCAGCATTTAACCCAGAGGCCCATGGTTATGCTTATATCATGGAGGATTTGCTACGTGCCAGGTGGCGTTCTAAGTGCTTGACATACAGAACGATTCATTTACCTGCCACCCACACGCCTGAAGAGTAGGCGCTATTAGTATGATCCTCCGTGTGGCACCAGGGGCTCTTGGGAATTCGACTCTTCCTGAAGCTCCAGAGGTGAGCAGGGGTTCAGGTCAAGAAGGAGCCCCTGTATCCCACTTACACTGCCTGAAATGCACTTGGTGTGGTACAGCTGGTGGCTCGTGGGCTAGATAAGAGCCACACGGTGGTTTTCAAAAATATATTATTTAAAACAGGGAAGTTTCCTTCTCTCTTCCACCCACCCATCCCGGCCCTTAAACAGAATATCCCTGATTATGTATCCTCACCTTTGTACTTTGATTTTCTCATCCTGCACCTGCTCCCCTAACATCATTTGCCTGAAGCATTTGACTTTGAGACTGTAACACTAATAGGTGGGTGAAGAATGACTCAGATACAGGCTTTTGTTTTGTTTTGTTTCAGTGCCAATGAGTCCTTCCACTCCCATCCACTCCCAACCTTTCCCTGTACCCTGAGCTTGTGCCTTTCCAGGCCGTTTTTGTTCTTTTTAGGGGGGAGGAGGATGTTGGACACTCCCCCTGCCCCCACAGCCCCCCCCCCCACTATGATCAGGAAATAGGCAGGGGCCACTAGGGTGGGGGGGGGGTCTGTGCGGGACACTTTACCGTCACACACACACAGCTCATTCTCACTCCCATATGTGCCTGCACAGGCCACCCACCAGGACTGCCACTCCCTGTCCTGCCACAGCACAAACTTAGCTGGAGGCCCAGGTCTCTGTTCATCCCTCCAGGGACTCCTGCCCCCCCACGTCTCCCAAGTCCCACTTGTCCCAGAACAGCTTTTGAATTCTTTGGGCAGTATGGAAATCTGGGGTCCCCTCTAGCTGAGGAAAGAGGCAGCACCCTGAGCAGGGTCTGAGGCCACCCTTCCCATCCCCTTCCGGGGTCCCACATGGGGAAAAGATCTCTCTCGAGATGAGACTAGAGAGATAATAAAACAGAGAGGTAGGAAAAGAGAAAGAGAAACAGAGACTAGGTCCCCGTGTCATAGAGCATCGGGCAGAGAAAATGAAATAGACAAGCGATAGTAAACAGAGATAAAGAGAAACGGACATAGGAGAAAGACTAAGCGACAGAGGCACGGAAATTAAGAGCCAGACACGGAGTCAAGGATGGGAAGAGGATGTAATTTAGTGGCTCAGAGAACAAACTCTGGAGCCAGACTTTCGGAGACATAGACTGGCAGAGGCAGAAGGTACAAAATAGGTGTTTTTTTAATTGAAACTTTTCATAAAAAGTAGAGGGAACCTGAAGGGCGCCGTGGGCTAGTCCCGGGCCCCCGCAGCGTCGGTAGGAGTTGCTGAGGGTGGCAGGAGCAGCGAAGGGCATCCCTCCTTCCATTGGTTCGTGCGCCCTTCCTCTCCGACCACTCGGGCTCGCCGTGCTCATGCGCGCAAGCGGGCGGGAGAGTGCGCGGCAGGGAGCCGCGTGCGCAGGCGCGGAGCAAACAGCCTGGGACCGCCGGAGCTCAGGCCCGCGGCCGGGAGGGCGCGCAGTGGTGCGGCTGGTGCGTGGGCGCGAACCCTGGGCGGCAGATGCAGCGGAAGGAGCCATCGGTGTTGACGCAGCGTGCGTTGACGCAGAGCGGGGAGGCCGCCTCGGCCTCGTCACACTCGTTGATGTCTGCAGAAGGGGGTACAAGGATCTCTGCTCAGGGCCGGGGACCTTGGAGCCGGCTTATCTGGCCCCTGGGGCAAAGGGGTGCTGAGCCTCCTGCTTGAAGTTGAATCCAATCACTACCACCTGCCGGTTGTGTGAGCATGGGCAAGTGGCTTAACATCTCTGAGACTCAGCTTTGTGTTCTATAAGATGGGTATGGTAGGGCCTATGTCACTAGGATTTTGTTAGGAAAATAATACTGATAATGATATCACAACAATTAATGCTTACTCGATGCCAGGCATTGTTTAAAGCACATTATGTGTGTTTATCCAACTAATAACCCTGAGGTAGGTAGTGATTCTGTTTTCATATGGGCAAACTGAGACGCAGCCTGGGGAAGCTCCTTGCCCAGTATCACACAACAAGCCCACATTCTGCCCAGTTCTCAGAGTGCCCAGTCCCCTGCTATTTTTTGGCTGTGAGTCCTTGGGGGACTCAGTTCTCTTTTCTGAACCTTGGTTTACACACAGGCCTCAGTCTCATTGTATTTCAGTATTAATGATGTTCACAACTCTATGACATGGATTCTACAACTTATGCTCATTTTTCAGATGAGAAAAACTAAAAAAGGGGACGGTGACCTGTCCAGGGTCACACAGCAAGTTGCTGGACTGAGCCTGAGGTCTGTCCGACTCCCCCAGAGTCCTTGATTGTAACCACTTTGCTTTACTACTGCCTGAACTAGGCAAACATGATTCATATAAGACGGGAGCTCTCCAAAGCGGTCAAATTGCCCACGGTAGCACTGAACTCCCTAGCAATCACACCTGCGGGATTCTACAGGATTCTTTAATCCTGCTTCCAGCCCAGCCCCCGGCCCGGAGGTCAAGCTCTGCTCTTCTCGCGGCCTGACCTCGCCTTCTTCAGGCACATCCCATCCCTGCGCGCGATGCACTTCCGGCTTCCCCTGGTCGGTCCAACCCCTTGACGTCCCTTGACACCTCCCGCCCCCCCAACCTCCGGTCAGGGCTTCCACCCTAGCCCCGCACAGGCTGGCCCTGGCCGCCTCTCACCGACGCAGGTCATGCGGGTCATGTCCAGGCGGTAGCCACTGAAGCAGTCGCAGGTGAAGCCCTCGGGGACGCGCACGCAGCGGCCGTGGGCGCAGCCATCCAAGATCCCGCACTCCTCCGCCTCCAGTCCCTCGTAGGGCCCAGACAGCGCGCCTGCGGAGAATGCGGGGCTCCTTGGTTGGGGGTCTCTGCCTTCTATATCTTAAACCCCCAACGGGGAGGGGGGCGGTGCGCGTCCCTGGCCGGATATCCTCTTCTAAACCGTGAGTCCTGTTCGCGGGCTGTGGGGGGCGCCGTGGGGCCAGGTTTCCCTAGCACTGCTCCCCATCACTTTCCTCCTGTCCTCAGCTCCTCGGTCTGCAGGTATGTTTCTGTCCCTCGTCATCGCTGCTCTCTGACGCTCTCTCCTACTGTATCTGTGTTCTCCCATCTCTCTGAGCCAACCCCCGACCCCAGCTTCTCTTTGTTTCTGGATCTATCTCCCTCCGTCTTCCCTGTTTCCATCTCTCTGCACACCTGACTCTTCGTCTTGGTCTCCATCCCTCGCCCGCAGTGCTCACCAGCATAGCTTCCACCTTCAGGTGACTCCTCAGGCTCTGGGAAGGAGCCACGCGTGTCGCGGGACCGATAGCGCCAGCGGGTTCCCGGGCCGGGTTGTGCCGCAGCCTCAGATTCACCATATGGGCCACCGTCGTCCTCAAAGTCGGGCATGTCATAGGGTGGTGCTCCGTAGGGGGCCTCTCGGCGGGCGAAAGGCCCAGGAGGTGGTGGGTAGGGGTCGTAGGGTAGCACGGGTGGCGGGTACAGCTCGGGCCCGTAGGGAAGGCCCTGGTAGGGTGGACCTAGGTCAGGGCCATATTCGTAAGGGAGTCCAAAGCCACCTGGCCGCGGGGGGCCATATGCAGGGGGGCGCAGCACATTGCACAGGGCCTCAAAGTCATCTGTGAATAGGAGCCAAGCCTCGTGGTTAGCCCTCAGAACCCACCATTCATGTTCCCTGGCTGGAAAGAGGAGCCCAGAGGAGAGGAGAGGAGGAGGGCCTTGGGCTGAGGCATGGGAGGGACTTCAAATGAGGGGGCTGGGATTGCAGGGCCCGATAGGGTTTCTGGAGGCAGGATTAGGGCTGAGGGTTGTGACTGGGATTCCATGGTGCTGGGATCGAGAGTACTAAGTACTGGGGCTAGGAATCAGGGTCCAAGTGCTGGAATAGGGAGGACCCATGGGATATTGGACTAGAGGCCTAGAGAAATTGGAGGGGGGTGTTTTAGGAACCAGAACTGGGGAGTCCCAGGACTGTTACTGGGGGGGCTCAGGGGCCAGGATGCATAGGAGGGGATCTGAGCCATGGGACCTGGAGGTCTGAGGACCAAGGATCAGGGTTTTGGGCCTGGACTGAGTTCCCATGGGCTAAAGATTGGGGGACTCGGGAGTTCCAAGAGCCAAGATTTGGGGGATCTCTGGGGTTGTGGGTTGGGGTCTTAGGCACCTGGAAGTGAGTGTCCAATACATTAAGACTCGGAGGTCTGTGAGCTCTGACCAGGTAGTTTGTGGGCCAGGACGGTGGGTCTGAGCAACTGGTATTTGAGGTCTAAGGGTCCAGGATTTGGTGGGGTGGGGCGTGGGTGTCTCATGGGATGTCTCGGCCTCTGAGTATGACCCAGGCAGGTCGTAGTACCTGAGTCCTGGGCAGGGCAGAGGGCACAGTCCATGCCCCAGGCCTCGCCATAGAGGCAGCAGCACTCTGTGTAGGTGGCCTGGCGGTCCAGCCGAGGGCGACTGCACACGAGGTCAGCCCCCACTTCCTGCCAGCACACTCCCAGATTGTCATCTGAGGGCAGAGACAGCATGCATCAGGGTGGGACAGGCAGGATAGGACCCTCCCAAATTCTTGGCCATCTCCTGTGCTGGAGCAGCCCAGCTACCCAGTGCCTAACACCACACGCTCCTCCTCAGCTGTGATCTGACTCCCAGGCCTCTGAGATAGCTCCAGGGGAGTATGTGCTTGGTCTGGCATGAGGCAGTCACATAAGAGGAGAAAGCAGGGGGTGTGGGGAGGGGGGATGTAGACACAGGAAGTGGAAGGAGAAGAGAGTTTGGGTCATTGGGCAAAAAGAAAGGACCCAAAGAGATAGAGACAAACACATCCAAAGAGTCAGAGAATCCAAGAACAGGAAAGTAAAGATGGAGAGAGAGACGAAAAGGAACAGACCTCTAGAAACAAAGACGGACCCAGAGAGTGGCAGAAATTCAGAGAAAAACCTAAAGACAGAAACCCCAGAGAGGTGGAAGGAGACAGAGACACACAGGGAAATAATAAGAGGAAGCACGGCTTTGGCACTTTGTAAGATCAGGTCCCATAACGGTCCTGAAAATGAAATTCCTCACAACCACCCTGTAAGGTAGTCCACCCAAGGTGCCAGAAGGAAGCTGCGGCCAAGAGGCGATAAGCAACGTGCAGGTACACACGGCCAGCAAGTGCCAGGCTCCTCCGGAACCTTGGCTTTAGAGCAAATCCCGACACCAGCCCAGCCAGCCCAGCGGTGGGTGCAGAGTCAGACACCGAGAGTAAATAGGGCGGGAGGGGGCGTGGCCGAGCACGTGCGCGGGGGCGTGGCCTGGGCGTGGGGCTGAGCCCGGAGAGCGAGGGGCGGGGCGGGCCCGGGGGCGGGGCGGGGCTACCGAGGCTCTGGCTCTCGTTAGAGACGCAGCGGCGCCGGGAGCCGTCCAGCACCAGTGGCGGCTCGCAGGTGCAGTGATAAGAGCCCACGGTGTTGACGCAGCTGCCGCCTTCACACGCCGGCTCCTCGTCTGCGCACTCGTCATTATCTAGGGAGGCATGGAGGGAGTGGTCAGGAAGTAGCCCTCTACCCTTTCCCACTTCCCCAGTGTGTTGACAGCCTGATAGATGGAGTCTAGACTTCGGGAAGGACTTCTGGCGGTGGCGACATTCCAGAGAGGCGCTGGCTTGGTAGAGGGTCGGGAGGGGGTAGGGGTGGAATGGGGGGGGGGGCAGGCGAAGCTCGTACCGACGCACTCCAGTCGCTGGGCATGGTAGTAGTAGCCGTTGCTGCAGTAACATGAGTAGCCTGGGGCCGTGTTCACGCACACGCCGCTCTTGCACACCTGGTCTCGGAAGAGCTGGCACTCGTCCACGTCTGCGGGAAGGAGGGTCAGAGGTGCGCCCCACACCAAGAGAGATGGGGCCGGGGTGTGGGGCGGCTGGATGGGGGGAATGTGTGATTCTGAGGCTTGACCGGGGAAAGAGAGAGACCGAAAGGTGGCGACAGAGACCCAGAGGTAGAGATCGGGAAAGGTGGAGATAGGCGAGGGGGCGGGGTAGAGACAGAGAAAAAGGATGGGAGATAGAGGTGAAGAAAACGGAGAGGGTGAGATGGAGCTGGGCCTGGGGGCTGAGGGTGAGTGGGGCTTGAAGTCTCAGCTTACCCCTCCTGAGGCTCAGGTCTCCACTGGGTGCCAGGTAGCCCCGGCCATGGGGGCACAATGACTGATACTCAGCTGCACAGAGAGACAAAGCTGAGCCCAGACACCCTGGCCCGGGCCCCTGCCCTGCACCCTGGGCTTGCTCCCGCCCATCTATCTCAGGGCTTACTCCTGCCCCCTGCTCACCCAAGTTTTCAGGCCCCGTGCCTGTTTGTGCCCACCTCTCAGCCTCACGCCCGCCTGGCTGGCAGCTTACTCTTGCCCGTACGGTACCAGTGCCCCAGCCCATGTCCAAATGTGTCCTCTGTCCCAGTTGCATGCCTGCCTATTTCTACCCAAACCCTCAGCCCTATGTCCGCCCAGGAGCCCATGCCCACCTGTCTCCGTGCTGGGGCACTGCTGGATGCGGCAGCCGCTGCCCCAGCCCTCACCCACGGTACAGCAGCACTCCTGCCATGTCACATTCCGTGCCAGGATGTTGTCACATGCATCGGGAGCTGCTGTGTCAAAGTAGCATTCGCGGCGCCCGCTGCCCGCGGGGCCCTGCCTAGGTGGGCTGGGCCGGCGGGGTGGGGAAGGCGGAGGTGGCCTGGCAGGCAGACCTGGGCTGGCAGGTGCCTGGGGCTGTGAGCCCGGGAATGTGCCTGGAGAAACAAGGGGCTTTAGCCCAGCCAGCATGGGCTGAGCCTCCCACCCCCATGTTACAGACGAGGAAACTGAGGCCCCCAAACCGAGGCTGAACCAGATGCCACACCTCTCACCATCTGTCCTCATTTCTCCCATTCTCACCTCCTGTCATTTTGGCACCTCACACCCTCCCAGGTGTCTGGCCCATCATCCCAGCTGCAGTTTGGGATGAGGTGGGGGGATTCCTCTGGCCTCCTGGCTACCTTCTGGGTCCTCACATCCAACGTGTCCCCAGCTTGCCTCAGAGTCTTTGTCCCCAAACCTAGGCTTGGACCTGGACACCTCCCTCCCCCCCCCCCCCCCCCAGGCAGCCCACAGCCTCTCCACTTGGCCTCTCGCCTCCTGCCACCACCCTCCCCTCCCCTCTCATGGCCCCTGCCTTGCTCCAGTCTTCTCCTCTCCTGCCCAGGTCCCTGCCCTGGATGCTCCCTAGGCTCCCAGCCCCTAGTGTCACCCCCTCCAGTCCACCTGCACATGGCAGCCAGATTCTGATTATCCCCCTCTCCCACTCAAAACCCTCCCATGGTGCCACAGTGCCCTCAGGAAAGGCCAGCCCCCTGAGAGGGTAAATCAGTGTGGTCTAGCACTGCATCCTTCTGCGGCCTCACTTCTCCCCACCCCTTCCCTTGCTCTGTCCAGCATGCCACCCTGAACTTATTTTTGTTCCTCAAACATGGCAGGTCTTCTCTTGGCTTGCCAGGCCTTTGCCCTTGCTGTGTCCTCTGCCCAGAATGCCCTCCCTCACCCACATCACCTGGCTTATTTCTACTCTTCCTCCTGCTCTCAGTTCAGACCTCCCCTCCTATAGGAAGCTCTCACTTCCCTCTCCAGCTGGGGTAGGCTCCTCCTCTGGATTCCCATAATCCCCCAGCCTTTCCCCATCACAGCCTTGTTCCTTCTGGCCTGAGCTTCCTCCTTCCAGCCCTGATTTCTCTGGTTGTCACTCTCTGGTGATATCTCTGCATTCTCCCACTGAACTGTGAGCTCCTTAAGGAAAGAGTGGTCTCTCCTGGTCACTACCATGTCTCTGGTACCTAGAATAAGGCCTAAACACAGTGGATGCCCTGTGAACATTTGTTGAAAGAAGGAATCTGGTAGAGTCAGGGACAGGGCTGCCCCGGTCCCACCGCCCATGTTAACCCACGTGTTCTGAATTTTTTATTGTTCTTTAAAACAACATTTAACTGATGGCAGCCTGCCCATGACGGGAATGGTTAGACCACATCATTTTTCTGTGAGCCCTGAAGCCATCAGTTAAACAGACATATCAGTCTTACCAGCAGAAGTTCGTGGGGGAACACAACGTCCAGTCATAGGGTCAAACTCCTCAGGGCTGGTGGGACAGACACACAGGAAGGAGCCTTCAACATTCTCGCAGAGGGCAGCTCCACACACACCCTGTAGTGTTTCACATTCATTCACATCTGTGAGCAAGAGACAGAGGGGAAGGAGAGTCAATGGTTGTAGGTATCTGTGATTCCAAAGCTCTAAAAGTCTGAGCTTTCAAATAGAAGGGTATTGGGGCGCCTGGGTGGCTTGGTCGGTTAAGCGTCCGACTTCAGCTCAGGTCACGATCTCACGGTCCGTGAGTTCGAGCCCCGCGTCGGGGTCTGGGCTGATGGCTCAGAGCCTGGAGCCTGCTTCCGATTCTGTGTCTCCCTCTCTCTCTGCCCCTCCCCCGTTCATGCTCTGTCTCTGTCTCAAAAATAAATAAACATTAAAAAAAAAATTCAAATAGAAGGGTATTTTTCATGACCCAGACCCCATCATCCACTTATCTTCCGGTGACAGACCCTGAATTTTCCTTGGGAGCCCTCTGTCCCTCCATTTTCAACTCACGTATTTATGAGTAGGGTTAAATCTACTCTGAGGGGTGGGCACAAGTTCCAGGCTTGGCCAACCAGATTACTGCATTTCTCTGGTTCAGAGAGATAGGCGGTGACTAAACTGGGCCAATCAAAGCTAGTTCTGGGACTTTTGGTAGAACTACCAAGAAAGAGCCTCCCTCTTTAGCCCTAGGGTTGCCAAGCTGAGGATATGAGCCCAGAGATGCCAGGGCCTTCTTTGTCACTCTGAAAAGAGTCTGCCTGAGCAGAAATACAACAGGGGAAAGCAGAGGTGAGAGGGAGAGACAGCTAGCTTTGTTAGAATTCCTGGATCCAACTATGCCCAAAGTTCAAACATATTCCAGGCCTTCACCATTTTAATTTTTTTCAAAGAAACCAAGCTTGTGTGCTTGTCAAATGTAAAGAATATATCATTAAGATTCATGCAGTTCACTGTATATAAATTGAACCTCAGATAAAAAAATATCTGCAGGGGCACCTGGGTGGCTCAGTCCATTAAGTATGTGACTTGAGGGGCACCTGGGTGGCTCAGTCAGTTAAGCGTCTGACTTCAACTTAAGTCATGATCTCACGGTCCGTGAGTTCGAACCCCACAGCAGGCTCTGTGCTGACAGCTCAGAGCCTGGAGCCTGCTTCAGATTCTGTGTCTCCCTCTCTCTCTGCCCCTCTCCCACTCATACTCTGTCTCTCTCAAAAATAAAATTTAAAAAAACATTTAAAAAAATGTTTTAAGTATCTGACTTGAGCTTAGGTCATGATCTCACAGTTCATGAGTTCAAGCCCCACATTGGGCTCTGTGCTGACAGCTCAGAGCCTAGAACCTGCTTTGCATTCTGTGTCTCCTTCTCTCTTTGCCCCTCCCCTGCCTCTCTCTCTCTCTGTCTCTCTCTCTCAAAAATAAACATTAAAAAAAAAATCTGTAAATGCCTACTGAAATCTGGTTAGTGCTATGCATACTGAAGAACTTAGGGAGACGTGCATTGATGGCTACAATTTACCTTTAAACTTATCCCAGAAATAAGATGGATTACAGACAGATAGATGAGGAAATAAGGATAATAAAATAATGATATGGAATATATGTGGTGTGCAGAAATTCATTCTACAGGTCTTTCAATTTTCTGCATGGTTAGAAATTTTCCTCAGGGGCACCTGGGGGGCTCAGTTGGTTGGGTGTCTGACTTCAGCTCAGGTCATGATCTCACAGTTCGTGAGTTCAAGCCCCACGTCAGGCTCTGTGCTGACAGCTTGGAGCCTGGAGCCTGCTTTGGATTCTCTGTCTCCCTCTTCTCTGCCCCTCCCCTACTTGTGTGTGTTCTCTCTTTTTCTCAAAAATAAACAAACATTAAAAAAATTTGGGGGGTGCCTGGGTGGATCAGTCCGTTAAGCGTCTGACTTCGGCTCAGGTCATGATCTCATGGTTTGTGAGTTCGAGCCCCACGTCAGGCTCTGTGCAGACAGCTCAGAGCCTGGAGCCTGTTTCAGATTCTGTCTCCCTCTCTCTCTCCTCCTCCCCCACTCATACTCTGTCTCTCTCTCAAAAATAAATAGCCATTTAAAAAAAATTTTTTAGGGGCGCCTGGGTGGCGCAGTCGGTTAAGCGTCCGACTTCAGCCAGGTCACTATCTCGTGGTCTGTGAGTTCGAGCCCCGCGTCAGGCTCTGGGCTGATGGCTCGGAGCCTGGAGCCTGTTTCCGATTCTGTGTCTCCCTCTCTCTCTGCCCCTCCCCCGTTCATGCTCTGTCTCTCTCTGTCCCCAAAATAAAAAAAAAAAAAAAAAAAAAGTTGAAAAAAAAATTTTTTTAATGTTAAAAAAAAAAGAAAATTTCCTCACAAAATGTTGGGAAAAAAGAAAATATTTCTGTGTACTTAAGATTAGTGTCCATTAAAAAGAAAGATTAGTGTGCATTTTACAGACTTTATGCACATATTTTTTTAAGCCTTCCCAAAACAAGATCTGAACGAATAGGGTTTCTGTTGCTTGCAACCAGAAGAGTCCTGACTGACAAGGGAAATGCTGTATATTCCAGAGTCTAAATTCTACAACCTGAATGTGTCAGTTCATATCTGTTCACACACCAAGTGTGAACTCACATTTGTTCAGGTCTACAGAGAGGAGCAGGGCCTGACCCACCTCTTCCCCACCCTCTGCCCCCCCCCCCCCGAGCCCCGTACCCACGCAGTGACGCCCGTCCCTGGCCCCCTCGTATCCCTGGTCACAGAGGCACTGGAAAGAGCCTGGCAGGTTCTGGCACACGGCGTGGGCCCCGCAGAAGGACCGATTCCGGCATTCGTCCACATCTGCAACCACCAGACAGTCAGGCCATTGCTGGACTTTCCATGCCCTCCACATCTCACCCAGTGCCTGATGGACACCCACCCTGGCATCCGCCCCCTGGCGTGGGCTGATAGCCAGGGTCACAGGCTGGTGTGCAGCGGTAGGAGCCGGGGGTGTTCTCACAGCGCTGGGCTCCGCAAATCGCTGAGCCATATTCTTGGCATTCATCCACGTCTGGAAAAGAGTAGGGTGGGGGGGGGGGAGGGGAGTCACAGGCCTGGATTCACAAGTTCCTGGTGCCGCTTCCGGTTCCCATGATTGAGAAGTCCCTATAAATCCGGTGTTCTAGGAGTCTGAGCTTCTGAAGTGTTGAGACTCTTTTAAGGTCTCATCGCCATTTCTCACGTAATCCAAACGTGGGCCCACCTCAGGGCCTTTGCACTTGCTGTTTCCTCTGTCAGGAACACTCTTCCCTCAGCTATCTGCATGGCTCCCTCTTTAACTTCACTCAAGTGTCTAGGTCAAGCTCTCCTAGTACCCCTTCCCCCCCACCCTATCATCTGTGTCCACTTATCATGTTTTATTTTCCTTTTTTTTTTTTTTTTTTAAAGTAGGCTTCATACCCAGCGTGGAGCCCAACATGGGGCTTGAACTCACGAGCCTGAGATCAAGACCTGAGCTGAGATCAAGAGTTAGCTGCTTAGGGGTGCCTGGGTGGCTCAGTCGGTTAAGTGTCCGACTTCGGCTCAGGTCATGATCTCACAGTTTGTGAGTTCGAGCCCCACATCAGGCTCTGTGCTGACAGCTCGGAGCCTGGAGCCTGCTTCAAATTCTGTGTCTCCCTCTCTCTCTGCCCCTTCCCTGCTCATGCTCTGTCTCTCAAAATGAATAAATGTAATAAATAAAATAGCTGCTTAACCAGCTGAGCCACCCAGGCACCTATTTCCCTTCTTAAAGTTGACATTATATTAATATGTCAAAAATATCCATGTATTTTTTAATATGCCAACTGTCACCTCCCTAGACTATAACCTCCATAATGCAGGGACTTGTATCTGTCTTGTTCCCCCTGTAACCCCAGGGTATGGAACCGTGCCTGACACACAGTGTGTGCCCCCAAACTGTTTGCTGAATGAAGCTTGAATTTATTGACATACTTTCTGTCTGTCTCTCCCTCCCCCCACTCCCACCCCCCCACCGTCAGCTCCGTGAGGGCATCGATTTTGTCTGGCTCATTGCCACTGTCTGGCACACAGTAGGTGCTTAATGAATTCCTGCAGAATGAATGAACGAAGTCCCCTGAAACTAGGCTTCCACGGATCAGAGGTCTGGCAGCCAGAGAGCCAAAGATAGCCCACAGTCATTTCATCTGCTCCCCAAAATGTTGACCCACACACTATGCAAAAACAAATCCTTCCATTAGCCCCAGCCTCCTGTCTCATCAGTACCCTGCTGGAGCCTGGTGGGGAAACAGGGCAGGGGGGTCGGGAAGGGAGGGAGGAGGGTGTGGGGGAAGGCATAAGGAACGAGAAGGGCAGGCAAGGGCTGGGACTGGAAGGGGCTGGGACTGGAAGGGGTGGGCCTACACGTTTGGGGCGGGGCTGGGGCGCTGGAGAAGTCTGAAGAATGGGGAAAGCACAGAATCGGGAGAGACTTGGAATAGAACTTGGGAGGTGGGGTTTAAACGGGCAAGGCCCAGCATGGTGGAACCTGGGGAATTTTGAACTGGGAAAGGATGGGCCCAGGACAGCCCCGGGCTGGGCCCCTCTCGGTGACCGGAGGGCAGCTGGAAGTAGAGGGAGTGGTGGAAGGTGAAAGAAGGCAGGTTTCAAGGGACCCAGAGAGAAAGAAACCCACTGGAAGCTGTGGAGGCGCTAACAGTTCTTCCTGGAGGAGATGTCTTGCTGGGGTCTAGCCTAAAATGTGCACTGAGCTAGAGGAGCAGAGAGGGCTGCTTCTGGAAGTGAGGCTTGGCCTGGTATCTGGTAGGAGTGTCTCCCCCCCCCCCCCCCCCATCTTCCCACCTCACCTCCAGGGGAAAATGCAAGGGCACCCTGGTGGCTTATTTCCACCACAGAGATGGGGACACAGTTAAGTGCATTGGTTGACGGCTCCTTCCCTCCCCTCAAGTCCGGAAGGCAGGGTGCTCCTCCTCCGTCCCCAAGGGAGCTCATTCCAGCAACTAGTTCTAGAGACAGGAGCGGAGAAGGAGAGTAGTCTCACCGTCACAGGTGCCCTCAGGTCCCGCGTGGTAGCCAGGGTCGCAGTCTCGGACACAGCGGTAGGAGCCAGGGGAATTCTCACAACGCTGGGACCCGCACAGGGCCGGGCCCCGCTCTCGACATTCGTCTATGTCTGAGAAAGGAGGCAGAGCAGTCAGATGCGGGAAACGGGAGGCTGGGAGGCAAATAAGAACAGGTGGGGGAGTTAAGGAAGGGGGAGGAGAGTCAGAAGCGGGGAAGGGAGGAAGCAGCGGAGTGGAGGCAAATGGCAGAGCAGGAGAGGCAGAGGGGCAGGGATCAGGCCGGGCAGGCGCCTCTCACCCAGGCAGGAGGCGAGGTCTGGGCCGGCGCGATGTCCGGGAGGACACACGCACTCGAAGGAGCCGTCGGTGTTGGTACAGATGCCGCTCTGGCAGAGGTCCTCCTCGCTGCACTCGTCCACGTCTGCGGGACAGTGTCCGAAACCGCGGACCACCTCCTCGGCTTACCCTTCTCGGGCAAGCCCCGCCACCGCCTTTGCCCCGCCTCTCTGGCTGAGGTCTCCCCTTCTTCCCACCCCCCTCCGCCCCCAGCCTGCCTTAGGCTCCTCCTTTCCCTGAAAGCCCCACCCCTCCGACGCGTTCAGGCCCCGTCCTTTCCAATCACGGAGCAGCTCATCCCGACTCCGCCTTTCCCCCTCCAAACCCCTCCCCTCCCTGGCCGACGCCAAGAGGCTCCACAAGCCCCGCTTTGACGCTTTGAGACCTCAGTCCAAAACGTCAGGCGCCGCCTCCGCCCTCTCCCCGTCCCGGTTTTCTGGGTGAAAGCCCACCCTTTCCCGATCCAGGCCCAGCCTGGGTACGGACCGAGGCAAGAGGCTCCGCGGGGTCCGGGCCGGTAGCCGGGGGCACAAGTGCAGGCAAAGGAGCCGTCGGTGTTGAGGCACTCGCCGTGGGGAAAACAAAAGTCTCCCTCTAAGCACTCGTTCACATCTAGGGTATGGGAGAAATAGGGCTGCGGGGTCCTGGCCCAAGAAGCATCAACTCCGCCCCTAAGCCACACCCCAGAGGGCGGGTTTCTAAGCCCCACCCACATCCTTTGAGTCCAGCTTCTACCTCCCCATCAGGCTTTGTCCAGGAGCCCGGACCCCACCCCCAGGTTCTCCGGTCCTCTCGCCGCCCTCTCCCCACCCAGCCCACCTGCGCAGGGCCCAGGCCGACCCGACGGCGCCCGGTAGCCCGGCGCGCAGCTGCAGCGGAAGGAGCCATCGGTGTTAGTGCAGTGGCCATGGGGGCCGCAGGAGGCACCCGAACTGCACTCGTCCACATCTGTGGGAACAGGGGTTTCAGAAAGGGTCTGGTTTGGGGCGCCTGGGTGGTTCAGTCGGTTAAGCATCCGACTTCAGTTCAGGTCATGATCTCACAGTCCGTGAGTTCAAGCCCCTCGTAGGGCTCTGTGCTGACAGCTCAGAGCCTGGAGCCTGCTTCAGATTCTGTGTCTCCCTCTCTCTCTCTCTGCCCCTCCCCTGCTCATGCTCTGTCTCTCACTGTCTCAAAAAAAAAAGGGGGGGGGAGGGTCTGGTTTAGGGACACTGGATGGATCCTCTTGTGGCAGAGGTCTCTAGAGAAGTTGGTGGGTAGTGTCTTGAGTTGGATATGAGCTGAAAGATCCATAGCAGGAGCAGGTTGGAGAGACCAAGATTCCCTGATTCTGACGACCACAATTGGGGGTCTTGTAGGTCGGGTTTTCTGGCAATTCCCTGTGCCAGGATCCTGGAGTCAGTGAAGGGACTCTGGACGAGGACTGGGGTCAGAAATTAATTAGGGTAAGAGGTCAGGTATTATAAACCAAGATGATGGGATGGCATTCTGTTAAATCAGGGGTTAGAGTCAGTGACTGGAATCTGAGACCAATTCAGGTCAGGGGTAACAGTCAGAGTCCAGAATTCTGCCTCTAGTCAGGGGTCAGGGTCAGGGATCATGAACCCAATACACCAGGAAGGTATTCTGAGAATGGGCAGGGTCAATGAAAGAGACAAGATCAAAGGTCACAGAGAGTCAAGGGTTATGGTCAGGAGTTATGGTTAGGTCAAATGTCATGGTCAAGTTTAGGAGTCACAGGTCACATTCAGGGTCAAGGGACAGTCAGGATCAGAAGGGTTACAATTGCTATCAGGGTTGTAGGGAGAGTTTATCAGTAGGGGTAATGGTTAGGTTCAAATGTCACAGACAAGTTGAGGGTTCATGGGCCACAGAATCAGAAGTCACATTCAGAGTCAAGAGTGGTGGTCCAGGCCAGGACTCGCAATACGGGTCAGAGGCCCATAATCTAGGTCAAGAGTCACAATCAGACTCTGAGGATCAGAGTCCAGAGGATTGAGGTCCAGGTCAGGAGATAATGGGCCAGGTCAGGGGTCACAGTGCAGGTCTAAGGTCATAGCCAGGGCTTGGTCTCACCAGTGCATCGGCCATGGTGTAGGTGGTGGCCAGCAGGACAGGCTCTGCACTGGAAGGAGCCAGGTGAGTTCACACACTCCTGTCCAGGACATGCCAGATGATTCTCACACTCATCCACATCTGGGGGGCAGGGGAGAAGGTGGCCTTGAAGGAGCAGCCCAAAGCCCCCCTCCCCCATCCACATGCCTCCCTCCCTCCCCGGCCTCACCCTCGCACTCAGAGCCGGCAGCGTTGGGTTGGAAGCCAGTGGGACAGACACACTGGAAGCCACCTTCTGTGTTCTCACACCGGCCATAGGCACAGGGCGGGGGGCTACGGGCACACTCGTCCACATCTGGGGCAGAGGGAACCAGTGGGGCTGAGAAAGGGGCCTGGACCCAAACATCTCCATTGCCATCACCACCTACCCCAACATTGCAGTCTGGAGGCAGTCTCTTGGACTTTGCCCAGGCTCATCCCATCTCCCAGGAGGACAGATTCCTTCCCTGTTTCCCCATTCATGGTCTCTCCAGCTGCCAGGGTGAAGCTAGGGCACCACCTCCTGCATGTTGCCCTCCCCATGTCAGTTGTCCCCTCCCTAGGGTTCCCACAAGCACAAAAGTATCATTCCAAAAGGGAGGCGGAAGGGAGAGCACCCTCATATTTGCAGAAAGGGGAGAAGACTTGAATCAGACCCTCCCCACCCTCTCAGTACTCCTCTGCCCCTGTCCTCCATCACCAAGCCCCATTAGTCTGCCTCTCTGACCCCAACCATGTCTCTTTCCAGTCCCCACAGCAAATGGGGTGGAGTGGGCTTGCATTCGGCACCCTCACCTTGGCACGGGGCCCCCGGTCCTTGGGAGCGGAAGCCAGCAGGGCAGGCACAGTGGAAGGAGCCAGCCGTGTTGTCACAGCGGCCTGGCCCGCAGGGCGGTGGCTCTTGGGCACACTCATCCACATCTTCTTCACACGCCGAGCCCCGGAAGCCAGCCGGGCAAACACAGCGGAAAGAGCCGGACAGGTTCTCACAGACCCCTCTGCCACAAAGGCCTGGGCTCTGCGTGCACTCGTCCACATCTGCCCGGGGCAAGGGGCCCAGAGTCACACCTTTATGTCCCCCACCCCGTGCTCCCCTCTGCCTCCCTGACCTCCATCAGTCTGCCTCCTTGTCTGTCTCGTTCTGCCCCCCCCCATTCCCCATTATTCAAATTCTTCACCCCACATCCCTCTACCTGTTCAATCCCCAAGCTTCCTGTCCGCCTCCTAGAACTCTAGTCAGCATCAGTCGGCTTCTTTCTGTCCTGTTCTCCATAACTCTACCCCCTTCCCCCAGAACTGACATCTCTCTCCATCCTCCAGCCTCTCCATCCTCAATGACTCAGCTTTTTTGTTTTCGATCACTTGGCCTCTCCGTCCCCGTGTCACTGTGTCTCTACAGCCATCAGGCTACGTGTCTGGTTCTCAGAACTTGCCCCTCCCCCCCGCCCCGTCTCGCAGCAATCAGCCTCCCCCTGCCTCTTGCTCAGTTTCTCCATCCCTCATCACTGCCACTCTACCCTTCCCCGCACATCCCCTTCCCCTCTGTCCCTGTCAGTTCCTCACCCTGGCAGCCGGCTCCGTGGGGAGCAGCCTGGTACCCAGCGGGGCACACGCACAAGAAGCTGCCTGGAGTGTTCTCGCAGCGCCCGCGGTCACACGGCGGCGGCACGCGGTGGCACTCGTCCACGTCTGTAGTCACAAACCCGGAGGTTCAGACTGGGGCAGACACTCCCCCTCACGCCCCCCACGCCCGCCCTCCGAGGGCTCTGGGAGGATGGAAGGAGGGGAGGGCAGGGGCGGAGCCAGACTTGGGCCTGGGCCCAACTGGGGAGCGAGCCAGGGACAGTAAGGAGAGCAAGGAATGGGTAGGATTGAGGCGTAGGCGGACGCGGGGCGGGGCAGGTGAGAAGGCAGGGCAAGATGAGGACTGGGGAGCCGGGCAGGGCAGAGGCGGAGAGGGGAACTGTGGGGGGGGGGGGCGGGCAATTTGGGAAAGGCAGGATCTAGGCAGGGCAATGGAGGGAAGGGCGGCTATGGGGACCGAACCAAGGGAGGGCAGAAGCGAGGCAAGGGGCGTTTAGAGTACCGGGCCCAGATGCGGCAGGTTAGGAATCAGGAGTCAGGTGCTAGGTTGCCGCGGTTGCAGAACAGGGGCGGGGCCTGAGGGAGGGCGGGAGCTAGTTGGGAATATGGTGGGGGCGGGGCCAAGGGAGGAGCGCAGCGGGACTGGGTTGGGGAGAGAAGTCGGCTAGTTGTACAGCAGGGACCCGCCCCGTCGGGAAAAGCCGGCTGGGCGGGGAAGAAGCCGTGGCGGGGCCGAAGGGAGAGCTGGAGCGGGTCTGGGGGCGGGACCGGGAGCGTGGGGAAGCGTGGGAGGGCGGGAACTGCTGGAGGGAGACCCGGGCAGGGGTGGAGCCTGGAGCTGGGCGGGGCGGATTTCTCACCCAAGCACTCCGTAGCCCGCGGGCCGGCTCTGAAGCCCGGGCCGCACACGCAATGGAAGCTGCCTGGCGTGTTTTCACAGCGCCCGGGGGCACAGGGCGGGGGCACGCGGCGGCATTCGTCCACGTCTGAGGGCCAGGAAGGGGCTGGTCAGGAGGAGGTTGGCAGAGATTCCCCGCCCCGCCTCCGTCCACCCTCTCTGTCGGGCTCACCGACGCAGTGTGTGCCCTGCGGGCTGAGCCGGAAACCCGAATCGCACGCGCAGGTGTAGCCACTGGGCCGGGGGATGCAGCGTCCTGGGCCGCAGACCTGGGGATTGCGCTGACACACGCCCGCAGAGGGACCTGGGGAGTCCAGTCAGCCAGGGTTCCCCCATCTCTGAATCCTCTGTCCCTTTCACCCCCGTACAATTCCTTCAGACGCTCTGCCTAAGACACCCTCATGTCTGTCCCTCCCCACCCCTCTTCCACCTCTGATCCTCCGCTCCTTTATTATGGGACTTCTCATGAGATCCTCTGCCTGAATTCCCCTTATTCCCACCCCCAAAGTCTCCATTTCTGAATATTTGCTTTCCGGTCCTCTGACCGAGATACGTTCTTAGTGCCCTCTGTGTGAAAAACAATTGTCCAACATTAACTCAGCACTTACTATGTGGCAGACTCTTCAGGGATAGTTCAGTGAATCCTCACAATGATCCTCATTTTACAGATAAGGACACTGAGGCTCAGAGAGGTTAAATGACTTGTGCGATCAAGTGAGAACTTGAACCCAGGGCTGTCTGACACCAGCTCCTAATGTTACCCAACACTCAGCTCTCCAAATCTTTCTCTCTTCCCACGCATTCCTTAAGTCCTCTGGCTGTAACATCCCTAACCTGGAATCTTCACCTTAGAGCTCCCCGCTAGAACCCCCACCTGTGATACCCCCATTGATGCCCTCGATCCCCTCCACTGCACCTGATTCGGGGATCTCAGGACCAGACCAGGCAGGAATGCTGGGCAGGGGAAGCTCAGGGCCCGGCCTTGGCTCAAGTCGGGGTTCTGGACGGTGTGTGGGCAGAAAGCCTGGTTTAAAACAAAAAACAAAAAACAAAGGAATATCAATGAATGGAGAGCTGGATTTGGGTGTCCCCCTCCTTATGAGGCTAGGGCAGCCCCTCAGAGATGACACCTCTTCCTCTAGAGGCCAGCTCACCTGTGGGTGGCCGAACGGTGGAGGGTGGAGCCCGGTGGCTGAGGGACACTCGGGGTGGCTCCTGGCCCAGGGGTCTGGTGTTGTAGCGGAGGTCAGAGGCCGAGTAGTGGTAGCCAGGGCCAGCCGGACAGATCTCCCGAAAACCCTCTAGGAACAAGAAAGGGAGGGAGAGGGGCAGAGAGAGGGCATGAAAGCAGGAAGGAATGAGACAGAAGAGGAATCTAGAATCTGGCCTTGACTGGGGGCAAGGTTTGGCCTGGGTGTGTGTCAGGGGTTTGGGTTGGATGTTGGTTTGGGGTGGTACACTGGCCAAAGAATGGGACGTCCCTGAGGGTATGAGTGGGACCAAGGATGTTTTTCCCTATTTGGGAGAGTGACAGGGACAGGGGTTGAGGGTGGGATCTGCTTTGGTTTGTTGAAGGGTCTGGTTTTTAGGTAGAAGCTACACTGCCAGGGGACCGTCTCTGGGAAGGGCATATCTGGGGTGGGGACGGAGCTTAGACTGAAGGCAGGATCTCTAGAACTCCAGACTTGGCCAACGCTTGGGGACAGGGTTGGGCAGGCAGCATATCTCAAGGGCTAGGGGTAGTCAAGGCTGGGGTTGATGCGAAGGGGTTTGTCTCAGGGGTGGGTGGGGGTGGCCAAAGGTGAGGTGGAACCCCGGTGGAGTCCACTCTGGGGATCTGAGGGCCTGGGGCACCTAGGGTGGGCACCGCGTTTAGTCAAGTCTAGAAATAGGCCGGGCAGGAGGCTGCTCACCTGAGCCAAACGGTGGGCAGAGCTGGCAGCCTCGACCCCAGGCTTTGCCCACGCGGCTGCAGCAGCAGATCTGCTTGGTGATATTGCGCAGAATGGGCAGGGAGCAGCCACCGTCGCGGAGGACGCGGAAGCAGGGCCCTTTGGCCTCTGAGATCACGTGCTGGGCTGGGGGTGGGGGAGGAAATTCTTCAGGGCGGGCTTTCTAGGGAACGGTGGGGGCGAAGGGATCTAGGAGACAGGAGGATGGTCCCCGGGAGGGGTTGGTGGGTGTAAAGGCCATTCAGAAGAGGTCTGTAAAGGCCATTCAGGAGAGGTGAGGGGTCTGGAGGTGTGAGAAAGGTTTAGGGCCTGAGGGGGCAATGGGAGAATCTGACAAGGATCTCAAGGTCTGCAGAAGGTCTGGTGGTCGAGGGAGAGGAAGGGATTTGGGGGCCTGAGAAAAGCTAAAGGAAGTCTGAAGATCGGAAGGGATATGGATCTAAAAGTTTGAGGGGTTCTTAGAGGGGCTGAAGAAGGTCCAGGGAGTCTGAGAGTATGTAAGAATCCGAGACGTTCTGGGGGGGGGGGTGTCTAATAAGAGTGACTGGGGGGACCCGGGAGTCTGGGAGGATCGTGGGAGTCTAAGGGAATTAAAGACCCCGGGGTGCTCTGGTATGGGGTCTGAGGGCCTGGCGGACAGGCGGGCAATCCAGCCTCAACCCTCTCCCGTGGCTCACAGATGCAGCTGCTGCGGGACGAGTCGTGCAGGAAGCCGTCCGGACACACGCACGTGTACCCACCGTGCGTGTTTGCACACTCCCCGTGCTGGCAGCGCCCGGCGGTCGCGCACTCATCCACATCTAGGAGGAATGCCGTGGGCTCAGGGGCATCAGGGATGAGCTCCCTGCCAGCCCGGCTCGTAGAGCCAAGCCCTTCCCACTCCTGCCCCCGCTCACCTTGGCAGGACCCATTAACCCTTTCAAAGCCGGTTGGACACGGTCCATCTGGGATGCCCACTCGGTCGGAAATGCCTGTGGAGAGAAGAGAGGGGTGGGCCAGGGGCGGGCGGAGCCAAAATAGATGGGCGGGGACAAAAGAGGGATGGGAGAGATTAAAAGATGAGTGTGGCTTGAGTGCAAGGTGAGCCTGAGATAAGCGGTCTGGCAGAAGGCAACGTGGGAGGTTCCAGAAATTTATGAGTGGGGCCATGGTATAAATGTGGGGTGAGAACAGAGTAAACAAAGTCAGAAAGTGGAGTGGGCGGTACCAGAGCGGTATGGATAAATCTAGACTGGAAATGATCCCCACAACAGGGTACGTGTGGTTAGAATTTGTGAACAGGGTTTGTCTATGGGCAGGGTACCAGGAGTCACGGGGTTATCACCTCTCCCCAGCTCCAAGCACCTCAGGGACGCCCTGGGACTTACCCAGGTGCTCCGAGCATGCCTGACAGTCGTGAACGCCCCAGGCCAAGCCGGCCCCTCTGCAGCACACCTCCTGCGTCCGGAGCCCGGGCAGCGGGGACACACACTGTGGGAAAAGTGTTGGGTGAGCGCGCCCCCGCGTGGTGGCACGCTCCGGGCCCCTCCCCACCCGCCTCTGCTCACTTCGCCTCCGCGCAGCTCTCGAAAGCAGTAACCGAAGCCCGAGGCATCCGAATAGCTGTCCTCGCGCGGCGCACTCTGTGCCAGCACCGTGTAGGGCGCCGCCGCCTCCGCCCGCGCCGCCGCCTCCGCCCGTGCCACTGCCTCGGCGTCCGCCTCCTCCCAAGAGCCGGACACACGCTCCACCTGGTGCACCACCACGGACGCCTCCTGCGGGTGCTCCACGTGGACGCTCACCATGGACGCCACGCCTGGAGGGAGGCACGGCGGGGCAAAGGGGTGTCTACACCCCAGTTCTTACGGACTGGGACTAGGAATGGGCGGAAGGGCGCACTGGAGAAGGGTACTTAGGGGAAGGCAGGAAAGATGGGGGTCAGAGAAACTGCGAGGTAGTGGACAGAGGGATCAGAGGGGACCCTGGCCGCGCCCTCCTCACCGTGCTCGTCGTCGCGGTGGTTGGCCAGTGGCATGGTGTACACCGAGCGGGTGAGACCTGGCATGGCTGGGGCCGGTGGCCGGGCGCCTGAGGAATGCAGCTGGCAGAATTTGCCAGCGAAGTCCGGGGGACAGAGGCAGCGGTCAGGCTTCACGCACACACCGCCGTTGTGACAGATCAAGGGACACAGGACTGGGGGGGGAGGGGGAGGAGAGAGGCTAACTCAGTCCCTAACGTTGTCACCTAGTGGTTGTAAGCCGCTCCGCCTTGAGCTGTCCTGTGTCACCCCCACCCACCCAGACCACCTGCATTGGCTGGGTCCGGTCTTACAGCCCTCTGGTATAGCTCCTCCCACTGGGTTAGTTCACCACGCCCTCCCGCTCTTCACTTTCAGGTCACTCCGCCCTTCCTCTCGAGTCCCACTTTGAGGTCTAGTCCACCGCGTTCCAGCCCCACCCAGGCAGCGCTGTCCCCGCCCATTGGCTCAGCCGCGACCACTCAAGTTCTTTCCTTAGCACTTAGCCCCGCCCATCTTTTCAACAGGCTGGATTCTTTGCTGTTCTAGCTACGCAGACCCGGCGCTGGTCTCTTCCATTGCCTAAATCAACGTTTTGGCCACCCCCTAACACCACTCCCCTTTCCCAACTCTGTCTCTTTAGCATTCTAGGCACGCGCACATTCCGTCTGGCCAGGTCCACGACACTCAATCTCCGCCCACTGGCTATGCCTCGCCTTCTAAGAGCCTCGCCCACATTACCTTCTACCCCCGGGATTCTAAAGCTCGCCTATCTAGGTGTTTAACCTGCTGCCTTTAGCCCCGCCCACCTTCCTTTCCTCACGCGGATTTCCCCGGGCTCTCGGGCTCACGCTCCTCCCGCCCCACCTCCTCGGCTATCTGGGCGTCCTAGCCCCACCCACCGCGCTTTGTCTCCGCCCACCTCCCCTCCCGCTCCCGCTCCAGAGTTCTAGCTCTGCCTTCCCGCCTCCTGTAGCCCGGGGGCGGGGCCGCGACGGGAACGCGCCTCCTCTCCCCTCTGCGCGCCCTCGCTGGGCCCCAGGCCACCTCTGGGCGGGGCTCTGCCAGCTGTGCGGCGGGGTAAACAAAGAGAGGGGTGCGGCGGGGGTAGGGCGGCGGCTCCGCATTCCGGACCCTTGGGGAGCCCCGAGCCCGCTGAGCCAAAGAAGGCCGGACGTATCCGGCGAGGGCACCCCCTCCCTTTCTCCCCCGGGGCTGCAGAGAACAGCTGGAGACAGCTGTGCGGAGGGGAGGACGGGGGCAGGCGGCTGGGGCCGTCCAGGAAGGCGTGTGTGGGATTCTGAGCCACACACTGGAGACAGGGAAAGCGTAGAGGGAGCCCCTTCAATTTAGAAGGGTAAAGAGACTGGACTCCTGGAAGGAGATCACATAGAGTGCAGTACTCTGGGATTCAAAGATGGCTTAAGGTTTCTAGAATGGAAAGAGAGCCTAGCTCAGAAGAAACCGAAGCTCCCTTTCAACAGAAGAAGTCCGTTAAATCCTTTGGGGAAGTTGCCCAGAAGACAGGACTCTAGTGCCTTCTAGGGGACAGCTAGTTTGAGGGTGCTGAGAAAAGGATTTACATGGAGAAATGGGATTCCCTGGGAGTCCCCAGCACACAAGAGCCTCAATTGTCTGAGAAGATTCTAAGATACTGTGGATCTCACATCCCCTCTCAACTAAGGGAATTAGGTGCCCAAGTCTTTGGATGAATGGCTGCCTAGGGGGGCGGTCACAGTGTCTGTGGAGAGTCTTCTTGTGAGAATCAGCTGAGCAAGACCCTCTGGGGTTCTCTGAAGATAGATGGATCAGAAGTTCCTGGGGAGGGTGGTCAGCTGGAAAAGCGAGGCTTGGAAAGACAGGAATCGGGAATCCGATGGCACTTAGTTGTAAATATAAGAGAATGGAAGTCTTTTGTGGAAAGAGAATTCAGCTGGGGAGTGGAGTTATCACTACATAGGGCCTGTAGTCTAGGGTTTCTGTGGGAAGCAGGGAGGAGTAGCTGAGGGACAATACTACAGGGTTGTCTGGTGAGGGGCACAGTTTGGGGGATTACATCAGAAGAATGGGAGGGAACTTTACTGGAGGGGCTGGTCTCTGGAGTCTGTTGATAGGGGTGGGGAGGAGGCTTAGGGTCTGAAGGCTGAGACTCTGGGCTCCCCTAGTTAGGAGAGTCAGGCCAGGCAGGACTCCAGAGTGTCCTAATAAGGGTCCTTAATTGAGTAGCCGGAGAGGCTTAACTAGGAATCAAGATTCCAAAATAGCAAGGGTCTCTGCTGGCAGGCATGGTAATCCAGCTAGGTCTCAGGGCATTTCCCAGCCTCCTCGGGCATTTCTCCGCCTTCTCTTGGTCTGAATGCTGGCCCCCCACCCAGCTCCCTTGGGGCTCCCACACCCAGGACGTGTTGCTACATGGGCACGGCCAACTCCATGGCCCACGCCTCTGGAGGAATAAGGAGCTGAGGACACTGGGGTCCTGCCGAGGTCAGCCCCCCTTCACATGCCACTCTTGTGCCTCCAGGGGCTTGGCACCCGCCTGGGCACGGCGCCTGGCACGGGCGCGTTGGGGCTGGGCCGGGAGGGAGTGTAGGCAGGAGGGAGGAAGGGGAGGAGGGAGGGAGTGGCAGCGGGCGGGGGCTCAGGCGGGAGATGAGCTCACGCCGGCCAGGGCTGGATTGGCTAGGGGCCAGGCTGGGCGAGTTCTCAGAGCCAGGGGCCCCCACTCCCCACTCCAGAGGGCCTCTGGGGTTGGGGGCAGGTAGGCCGCGACCCGAGAGCCCGCCCATCCCTGCACCCTGGGGCCAACAGGTGACCCACCCTCCCCACCTCACCTGAACCCGGCGGGGGGCTCCCTATCTGTAGGGGTGCCTGGTGCGCACCCTCCTGTCCCCTCTGCCCCCAGGGGGCGCCCCTTCCCCTAGGCCTCCTATCTGGGTTTCTCTCCCACGTGCGACCCTTGCAACTCAGAGTCCCGCAGAGACCCTCCTTCTAGGGACCCTGTCCCCCTCAGCTCCTCTGCCGATCAACTTTCCTCACCCCAACCCCCCTCCTCACAGGCATTTGCATCCTTTCCTAACCCCTCCCAACCAAAGATAAAGAAACTGGGACACCCCTCGGGGCTCTGAAACTCTCCCTTAGTCTCCAAGGACTCCTTACAATCTCAGCATTGGGGCCCCCTTCCCCAAAGCTCCCAGGCTCCTCAATTCTGGTAGCCCCCACTTTGACTCAAAGGCATGAAAGCCTGCCCCAGTCCCCTCACGTGGGACGCCACAGGTCCCTGCGAACCCTCATTGCTTGCAAAATCGGGACCCTCAGGACTCAACCCCAAAAGCCAGGAATTTAAGTCTCCCTTCCTTAATACCCCAGGGATTCCCCAACACTACCGTACACAGAATCTGGGCTCCCTCTCCTGGGGGAACTGTCTCTCCCGTCCCCGGGGATCCTCCTCCCCCTGGGAGCCCCTCCCTCGGGACCACCACCCCGCACTCACAGGCGCGGAAGCCGGGTCCCCCCGGGGCCGCCCCGCCGGGCGCGCCGCTGTCCACGCTGGTGGTGTTGCGGGGCGCGCAGGTCGGGGTACAGCGGGAGCCGGTGGGCCCATGGACGCAGCGCAGGCCGCACACGGCGGGGGTGAAGCGCACGCGGAGGCGCTCTCGGGGCCGGCCCGGCACGGGCTGCGGCCCGAGCAGCGCCAGCAGCACCAATAGCGACACCCGCGCGCCGCCCGCCATGGCTGCAGCGCCGCGCTCCGCCGCGCCGCCGCCCCAGCCCGCCCG
>NW_026058363.1:0-38789 GCF_023721935.1 Panthera uncia
ATCGAGCACCCTTCCCATTAGCACCTTATTTGTGACACATGTCCATTCTCCTAGCGGGTTCTACTGTTTGTTCTAATGATCTCGGATGGATCTTTGCAAGCAGCAAGTGGATGTGCCAAGGTCATAATTGCCACATGTGGAAATAAATAACACTTAGGCTAATATAGTCTTGCTATGTCATCATCTTTTTCAGATGAACCAGATTCACATATTTTCTGCAGAGTTGTTTAATTTAAACATGCAAATGCCATGTTTACAGTGATAACCAAATGGCATGTTTCCACTAAGATGCAACCAACTACTGTTTCCTGTATCATATCACTATATTTATTACATTCTTTTTTTTAAAAAAATAGAAGTTACTTTTTTAATTTTTAAGAAGCAGGGAAGATTTCTCATACTGCTAAAGATTGGTGGAAGGGAAATCTCATAATGAAGCTGAGAGATACAAAGTCTAAAAAAACTCCATTTTCCAGGATGTTAGCCTTTTGCTTAAACATTCAGACATAACTTACACCATTTCCAGAAATAAGATTTATCACTGATGGAATCTAGAGTCTAAACGAATATACATAAACTTCTTCTGAAACAGCTGAGGGCAGCGGTGTCTACAAGCTGAGTGGAGGGGCTGTATTTATTATATTCCTATTTAGAACGTTTTTATATTGAAAAATTCTATCTTTAGCACTGAAATAAATTTCTGGATTAAAATGCTAAATGCATGGAATGAAACCTCCTAGTCTACCTCTACAAAATTATGACCAGGTTTTATGTATAGATTTTAAAAACAAATAAAATTTGTTTTCTATGTGATGATTTCTTCAGAGTTGGAAAGAAATGTGGCTATTTTACCACTACAATGACCTGTGAATATATCATGGCCATGCAGTTCAAAATGTTTTGCCAGAGATTATTTTTAAAAATAACATGTTGCCTGGATGGCTCAGTTGGTTGAGAGGCTGACCCTTGATTTCAACTCAGGTCATGATCCCAGGGTCATGGAATGGAACCCCATGTTAAGATTCTCTCTCTCTGTCTCTCTCTGTCTCTCTCTCTCTCTCTCTCTCTCTGTCTCTTCCCTCATTTGTGCTATCTCTCTGTTTAAAAAAATTAAAAATTAAAAAAATATATTGATAATGAATCTTGAACTCTCACTTTAATATTAAAGTTTCTTAACCTTGTCTTTTGTATGAACCATCAGTAGCTAACTGTAGAAGAAACAAAAATGAGATGTTAAACAAAGATTAATTTAAAATATCTATCAAATATCTTATTTGAAAAATAAGAAAAATAGCCTATTCCACTTATTTTAAGTAGAAAAACCTTCTCAAGGGAATGTTAATTGCCATACTACCTAAGATTCACTATATGTGTACTTACTAAGCAACTAGTATATCTTAGACTGTGGAGTGGGGAACACAGAACTGAATAAGATCTGGTTTCTCATCATGAGGAACTTGTAATCTAGCTAGCTGGCTATACAAACCTGCATATATAGTGATAATGAAAGTTTAGGGCTACAAGACAGTTACAACCAAAGTGGAGAAAGAATTTCCAGTTGGAATGATTAAAGAAAACTTTTTTAAGAGACATTATTTGAATAGATTGAAATTTTCATTGAAATGTTCATTTCATGAAGAAAATTGAAGCATGGTATATTGACACATTTGGTTTGAAATTCGATAGCTCTAAACTCGTATCCTGAGCCCCCCATTGGATAGACTTAAGAAAGTTACATAATTTCCTCATTTATAAATGAAACTGATTAAGAAACTTTCTCAGTCTCCTAATGTCTAATGAGGAACTCATAATTTAATTTTGGTAGAAAAATTAGATAGATAGATGATAGATAGATAGATGATAGATAGATAAAATCAGCAGTGTGGGGTGCCTGGGTGGCTTGGTCAGTTGAGAATCTGATTTTGACTCAGGTCATGATCTCAGGGTTCAAAAACAAATAAACATTTAAAAAGAAAATGTGCTGCGTGGAGCCTGGGTCGAGTAAAATGTGAAAGGCAACTACCCAACCTTCAACTGGCTGACCTTTTCCAGGTAACAGAGTAAAGGGAAAGGGGCAGGAAAGTCAGAGTCAAATCTTATCTCCTATATATATTTCCTCGTAATATCCTAACAGCATTTACCCGGCCTCATGGCCAGGTCATTCAGCAAGTTGTCTTTTAGGGTCAACCCTACTCAACAATAGGCTGTGGGAAATTAGTCTTTGAGGACTTTATAGATTTCTGTGTTATGTTTCTTTCTTTTTACCCTCTGTGCATTAGTGATAGAGCATCCCCCTTGTTTTTGCAGACATATACGTAATGTACTATGTCGTTTGCTTCTCCTTCTCTGCAGGTTACAGTGATCACCTTTAACCGTATAAAGTGCCTTTACAATTTTATTTCACTTTTCAGATGAAAAAGAACTATCACTTCGCTTTTTCAGAGTTTGATCTTTCAAAGAGTTCTCCTGTTAGGTAACAGTCTCCTTATTTTGTGGATGAATAACTTTAAAGGGAAACTGCATGTAATAAAATTATTGTGTATTGTGTATTACTCTCAACCAGGAACTATGCTAAGCACTAGATGCATTTTATCTTATTTAGTCTTCAAAAAGATAACAATGATAAATGAGGAGCACCTGGGTGGCTCAGTCGATTAAATATTTGACTCTTGATTTTGACTCAGGTCATGATCTCACAGTTTGTGAGTTTGAGCCCCCCCCAAAAGGCTCTGGGGCTGACTGTGCAGAGCCTGCTTGGGATTCTCTCTCTCCCTCTCTCTGTGTTCTTCCCCACCCCCACATGCACATGTGTGTTCTCTCTCTCTCTCTCTCTAAACAAAGAAGTAAGTAAAAATAAACTTTAAAAAATTCTTTTAAAAAGTTAAGAAAGATAACAATGATAAATGAAAAGGGGTAACAGTGTGGTAAAAGCTTGTTGAATTGAGGTGATAGTATAGATTCATTGTACTATCATAAATTTTATCTACAATCGAAGTTTTTCATAAAAATTTGAAAACCACTTATAATGCCTAGGTTTTCTATTTTAAAAATGAGGAAACCGAAACTCTGAGAAGTCAAATAACTTGACTACGGGTACTCAGTGAAAAGCTACAGATGGAACCCAACTTCAATTCAAAGACTGCTTTTAATCACTACACCACACTGCCTATGCACCAGGAACACTGTGTGGTGCAATGACTAGGTCACTTATACTTTCCACGGGAGTTCTACATGGAATATGAATCACCCCACCTTATAGACGCAGTGCAGGAGTTCAACTTGCTGAAGTTTGTCCAGCTAAATGGTGGCAGCCTAATCTAGTTTTGATATCAACCTTCTGGTCCTAAGACCAGTTTTCTTTGTCACTGGAGAAAACACAGCACCTGAAAAAGTTTACTCCAAGCCTGGCCATAAGCCCTAATCTTCCAGATGGAGCTCTGTGCCCTACAAATGAGGTCCCCCTGTGCTATTCTCACACACACACACACACACACACACACACACACACGCGCGCCATATTGATTTCACGACATCACTTCGCAAAAATACAAAATATTCAAGGCAAAAAATCTGCACATACGTCTATACTACTTCTACACGTCTACATTACAACTTCTGACATGAGGTCATGTACTCAGAGGATGAATTTTTATTCCGTGCCAAAACACGAGGGATTATAACTCCTTCAGAAGTTTCCAGCAATGTAAAACAGCTGGTAAATCATAGATAAGCCTAAGAGATACCAATCCTTATGATTTTTTGTGCGTATGTTATTCAGATTGGGGTAAACCAGGGCAAAATTGGCTAAATCAGATCGACTTCATCTTATTCCGCATGACTCTGGAGGGTGTAATTAAAACCAGTGATGGGAAGATACAGGGGAAGATATTTCGTCTGCTTATGAGAAACCACTTCTTGACAATTCAGACTGCCAAGCCATAAAATATACTGTTATGAGATGCAGCCAAATCCCAACTCCGTTTCTATTTGCTGCAGTTACTATTTGCTGCAGAAGAGAATTATATGTGAATAGGCTAAAGGGCTTGATTTAAATACTCTCTGAAGTTCCTTCAGATTCCAAAGTTTGGGGATTCTTCAAAATTAAACACACACAGAGGGAGCTGATATGGAAAGAGAAACAGGATATGTGTGAGGAAGATAAGACATGATGGAAGAGGTGCCTTGATTTTAAAATTCTTCTCTTTGAGGATCTCTTTGCCAATTCAAAGCTCTCCTCCTAAGAATTTGATAGCAATTCCATGATATTAAAACATAACATATACCCTGTGGGAACAGAATAAGATTGTAATAATAATCATATCCTAAGAGCACAATAGTATATAATTGAATATTGGTGAGTACAGAAGGGGGAAAATTGTAATTGGATACTGGTAACAAATGTGCAGCAATGATTCTAACCATTCCTAATTACATATCAAAGTGTGTTTATGTTGTGCCCCCAAATTGTAATGTTTAATATTACAATTAAATACAATTAAATTACAGTGTAATATTTCTGATTTTAGAGTTAGCCATCTGACAGTTTCTCTGCACTGATTTATTTTAAGAATGATTATGCTCATGGAAACATGTGCAGATGTTGAACTTGATGAATTTTTATTACTATTGGCACAGTCTTTCTAATTTATTTCAAAGAAACATTTTTTTCCTGGTTTAATTTGAAAGAATAATCATGAACATTTGGGCTCGGGAAACATCTTTTTGAGGGGAGGGGTTGACTGCTTTTTTTCCTCCTTTAAGTAAACATTAATTTTTAAATTCAGTGGGCAGGGGTGAAAAGGGGACTCAATGACTTTTCGTAGTGGAAAGAAGAAAAAAACAGTTAATTTGTTGCTAGTATCTTTATTTAGAAAGACAAGAAGTCATTGTACTTCTGCATTTTGTACAGTGGAAATATCCAAGTCTAGGTGTAAAATCAGGGAAATATAAAATGAGTCAGATTTGATTCAACATTAATTTATTTTTTTAATATGAAATTTATTGTCAAATTGATTTCCATACAACGCCCAGTGCTCATCCCAACAGGTGCCCTCTTCAATACCCATCACCCACCCTCCCCTCCCTCCCACCCCCCATCAACCCTCAGATTGTTCTCGGTTTTTAAGAGTCTTTTATGGTTTGGCTCCCTCCCTCTCTAATATTTTTTTCCTTCCCCTCCCCCATGGTCTTCCATTAAATTTCTCAGGATCCACATAAGAGTGAAAACATATGGTATCTGGCTTTCTCTGTATGGCTTATTTCACTTAGCATAACACTCTCCAGTTCCATCCATGTTGCTACAAAGGGCCATATTTCATTCTTTCTCATTGCCATGCAGTATTCCATTGTGTATATAAACCACAATTTCTATCCATTCATCAGTTGATGGACATTTAGGCTCTTTCGATAATTTGGCTATTGTTGAAATTGCTGCTATAAACATTGGGGTACAAGTGCCCCTATGCATCAGCACTCCTGTCACCTCACGGCAGTCAGAGTGGCCAAAATGAACAAATCAGGAGACTATAGATGCTGGAGAGGATGTGGAGAAATGGGAACCCTCTTGCACTGTTGGTGGGAATTCAAACTGGTGCAGCCTCTCTGGAAAACACTGTGGAAGTTCCTCGAAAAATTAAAAATAGATCTACCCTATGACCCAGCAATAGCATGGTCAATAGCATGCTAGGAATTTACCCAAGGGATACAGGAGTGTTGATTCAACATTTAATTGACTATGACATCATGGGTATACTATGACTCTTTTCACAGCCACTAACAAAAAGTCACTTGGCCATCACGGCAAAGGAGAGTGCCAGAAAAATGACATTAAGAACCTTGAATTGGGAGCGCCTGGGTGGCTCAGTTGGTTAAGTGTCCAGCTTCTGCTGAGGTCAAGTCGGCTCAGGTCATGATCTCACGGTTCTTAACTTCAAGCCCTGCATCGGGCTCTGTGCTGACAGCTCAGAGCCTGGAGCCTGCTTCAGATTCTGTCTCCCTCTCTCTCTTACCCTTCCCTACAGATGCTCTGTCTCTCTCTCTCAAAAATAAATAAACATTAAAAAAAAAAGAACTTTGAATTGTATGAATTTCACACATTCTTAATCTAACTACTGATGAGTTAAAATATCACTCTTTCTTTGTGAATGTTAAAATCACACAAAAACACATCAATTATGGTCCATACTGCCTATTGGATTCCGTTAGGCCTCATGTAAATTTTTTGTTCTAATACCATAAGTTAATTTCATTGAAGAAGGTATTGGTAATGGTGATACAAGGTGTAGGTTGGGCACTAATTTATTGATTTATTGATTTACTTAGTGTATATCATGTATATTGACGGCTCTGTCAATGATTCTGACTGGCACCCAGGTTTGGAAACCTCTGGCCTATATAAATAACACTGCTTGTACTAGTTAATCATATTTGGTGTCAAAACAAAGATAAAACAGCAGTCGTGGTGTCCCTAATATCTTCTGTTCTCTCCCGTTTCTTCTGTCATGGTGCACATCTGACTCTCACTGGCATTCTAAATTGATTCTACAATCTCAGCTAGTCCAGTGATCTCAATCTCCATCCTGACAAAGATAATACATGTTGTTTTTCTTCTTGTTTTAGGTGTAAGTTTGGTATACTGGGTACCCTTCACCTTCTACTTTCTTAAGCTATTGATTGATTCGTCACAGTCATTGACAAAAAAAGAAACATCAAATATGGCACATGCTCTGTTTTCTCATTTTCATTCAAGGTTATTATAAACCTACCACAGGAAGAAAACTGCAATATACAGTTTGTGTTCCAGAAATTTTTCGCTAATCTAGACATATCACAGCTTCTTCCAAATGCCTACTGTCTACGTATTAAATATGATATGCAAAATGTATTAAGGGGAGAGTAGGTTATAATCCCTCCAATAGTATTTCAAATATGGTTAGCAAATGAAATACACACAAAGACACACACACACACACACACACACACGCCTTTGTTCATACAGGGCTCCATACAGTAATAACTTTCTACCAAAGTTGAACTCTTACATCTTACAAAATGAATCTTGAAAAAGACAGAAATGCCTTGAAATATGTATTCAGTATTCCAGATGTCTTGTAAGGGAAAAATGATTAAAATACTTTGTCTAAGTTTTATGAAATAATTCTTGGCATTTAGAAAAAGTAAGGAAAAAGAAAAGAAAAATTTATTTAAAAAAAGTAAAATTGTGATATAAACACAAGAGCTCTCATGAGTTAAAAATGTAATTAGATGAAACCTAACTGCAAAGAAACTAGTTTAATGTGTTTTGTACTCTAACCTGAAATAGTGTATCAAAGGATACAAATTCTTGGAAAATATACTGAACGTACAGTGTTCTTGTATTCTAATACTAAAAATGTAATAGTGTAGCACCTAAATTTTCAATCTTATTTTATTTTTCCCAAGTTCTTTTTTTATTATTATTGCATTTTATTTTATTTATTTTTCATCATGATGAGTGAACTCTTTAATCCTCATCGCCTATTTCCCCCATCAGCCCCCCCCCAACTCCCTTCTGGTAACCATGAATTCTGGTAACCATGAATTTGTTCTCTACAGATAAAAGAGTCTGTTTCTTGGTTTCTCTCTCTCTCTCTCTCTCTCTCTCTCTCTTTATTTCCTTTGTTCATTTGTTTTGTTTCTTAAATTCCACATAGCAATGAAATTATATGGTATTTGCCTTGCTCTGACTGAACTATTTTGCTTACCATTATATTCTCTAGCTCCATCCATGTCATTGCAGATGGCAGGATTTCATTCTTTTTATGGCTGAATAATATTCCATTATTTATGTTATATAATAGAATATATAATGAAATATATAATTATATATATATATATGTATATATGAATATTAGAGTAATTCAATTCTTAATTTTTTGAGGAAACTCCATATTGTTTTCCACAGTGGCCGTACCAATTTGTATACCCACAAACAATTCAACAGGATTCCTTTTCTCCATATCCTCACCAACACCTGTTGTTTCTTGTGTGTTTTATTTTAACCATTCTGATGGCTGTGAGTTGATCCTGCATTGTGGTTTTGATTTGCATTTCCCTGATGATGAATGATCTTTTCATGTGCCTGTTGGCCATCTCTATGTCTTCTTTGGAGAAATGTTTGTTTATGTTTTCTATTTGTTTAATTGGCTTATTTGTTGTTTGGGTATTGAGTTGTATTGGTTCTTTCTATATTTTTGATACTAACTTTTTACTGGATATGTCATTTACAAATATCTTCTCTCATTCAGTAGGTCGCCCTTTTAGTTTTGTTGATCGTTTCCTTCGCTGCAAGAGATTTTTATTTATATAGTTTATTTTTGCTTTTATTTCCCTTGCCTCAGGAGACATATATAGAAAAATGTTGCTACAGCCAATGTTAGAGAGATTGCTGCTTGTGCTCTCTTTAAAGATTTTTATAGTTTCAAGTCTCACATTTAGTTCTTTAATCCATTTTGAGTTTATTTTTGCCTATGGTAAAAGAAAGTGGTCCAGTTTCATTCTTTTGCGTATAGCTGTCCAGTTTCCCGGACATCATTTGTTGAAGAGACTGTTTTTTTCCCATTGTGTATTCATTCCTCCTTTTTCAAAGATTAATTGACCATATAATTACAGTTTATTTCTAGGTTTTCTTTTTTTTAATTTATTTATTTATTGGGAGGGGCAGAGTTAGAGGGGGAGAGAGAATCAACATGCAGCTCGATCTCACGGAATCATGAAATCATAACGTGATCCAAAATCAAGAGAAATCAAGAGTCAGACAAACTGACTAAGCCACCCAGGTGCTCCCTGGGCTTCTATGTTATTCCACTGATCTATGTGTCTATTTTTATGCCAGTACCATACTGTTATACTTAATACTATTTTGTAATACAACTTGAAGTCTGGCATTGTGATACCTCCATTTTGTTTCTTTTTTTTCAAGATTGCTTTGGCTATTCAAGGTCTTTTGTAGTTCCATGCAAATTTTAGATTTGTTCCAATTCTCACAGTCCATATGCTTGTGGGTCTTGATGGCCATTCCCATGAAATACTCTCTAATCTCCTCCCAGGAAATAACCTACCCATCTCTGCATCTCATATTTTTCCTAATAATTTACAACATTCCATCTTTAATTACAGTTTATTGTAAACACGACTTGCATAGTGAAGGGCAGGAACTAGATTTCATTTCTTCTTGAAAACCTGACACATCCTGCAACATATAAAACTGTAAATAAATAGTCATGAGAGAAATTAATCACTCTACTTTCTGCAGCTTTGTCTTGCAGTTAAAGGCAATTTACTTTCTTAATTGTTCAGTGACTTTCTGGGTATCAGTTTTTTTCATGAAAAAAAACATCGCATGCATATTTTATAGAAATTGGAAATATAAAAAAATTAAAATTGCCTATTGTGCTTTCACCCTTGGGTAAACACCTTCAACACTCTGCACAATTACTTCTAAATGCTTTTGCTATGCCTATATGTAGCTATTTTTATAGTTGCAAATAGCATATATGTTTTTGTGATATGCTTTTTAGTTTTCTGATGTACCTTATAGATTTCCACAATTATAAAAATAAGTCATATAAATAAAAATAATAAAAAATAAAAATGTTTATTTATTTTTGAGAGAAAGAACCTGAGAGAGAGAAGGGGACAGAAGATCTGAAGCAGGCTCTTCACTGGCAGCAGCGAGCCCTGTGTGGGGCTCGAAATCATAAACCATGAGATCACGACCTGAGCTGAAGTCAGATGCTCGACTGACTGAGCCACCCAGTCTCCCCTTCCACGATTTTTTAAAGCAGCTAATCTAATACAATCTTATTAACCATAAGTGTATACAAGATCAACAATGCCTTTGATGGTCTTAAAATCTTTATTAACACTTTCAATTATTTAGAAATATTATACAGTAAGAGCAAATAAGGGCTCCGGGAAGAATAGAACTAAGATAATTGTTTATAGTCATGATTCTCTATGTGTATGATTCACGCTTATAACCTAAATGGTTTGGGAAATTCGTACACACGTTTCTAATAATACAAAATGAGAGAAAACAACAGTTGTGGGAAAAAAGTGTGCTCTTTCATTCACTAAAAAAAAATTGCTGAACACTCAGCCCTGAATTAAATCCACAGTGAACAAGACATACCAGATGACTCTGCTTAAAGAACTTACATTCTAATTAGGGAAGAAGACAACATAGAGTTAAGCAAATAACTGAAATCAGTGCAGCTTGCAATGCCAAGAAGGAAATAACAAGGTTGCTGTCCAAGGAATAACCGGAGGGACCTACTTTCGAAAGGATCACCCGCAAAAGGGCAAGCCACAAGAGTACGGAACTAGTCCCGCCACAAAGAATAGAAAGTACCTGGTCCTGAGAGACACACATCACTCATCCTCTAGGAAAGGGCAGAAAGCTGGCCAGCATTGCTAGAGTTAGCAATAGACTGAAGAACATTTTAGAGACAGGAAGAACTTGGATCGTGATGGCCCATATATCTGATCTTAGCTACGCTACAAGAGTATATTAGATTTGTAATGCATCTAAATATAAAAGCTATTAAACTTTGCAACTTCCAACTTCTCCTACCATTTCCTTATGTGATATATGTACACTTATGAAGACAGAAGTTCTACAAGTCTGGTTACAAATGAGTACATTTTTCTAATTCAGTCATTTAGGTAGGTCATTATAAAAATATATATGCTTTTTAACTTAGGATAAAACTGAATGCATTCAATGCAATAATGCACACAGAAATGTTGATTGAGTCAGAATTGCTGTTGCTACCGAGACAAGGGTGTGAAATTCAAATATATCGGAGGAAATTTATATCAGTTGCTGCTTATTTGTGTTTTATTTTCTTTAAGAACGATAATTCAAATAAGAATCCATGGAAATGGAATAGAAGTCTGAATATTACTTCAATAAATTACTTTGTTAATTGCGTTATACCATTAACATCTCATCTTAATTCATATAGATGGTTCTGAAACATGAATTATTCATGTTAATTTTTAATCTGTAGGTTATTTCTTACCACTCAGACCCTCATTGGCTTCCTTTTGCCCTCCTGTATTTCAGCTGAGTTTCATACCTGCCTGAAGCTTAGGAAACCTCGACTTTACATGAGTGCTATGGTAGACACCTAGTTTTCACATAACATATTCTCCTCCACCTCCTTTCATCTTAATGCTATTTTTAGCCTGCATTTCCACCTACTCTTTTTCATCAATTTCCCATTTATTCAGCACATCCAGATTCATGACTTGATATTCTGGCTTCTGGCGTTTGACTTTCTGGTGGTCAGGGTGGAGAACAGCCCAGAGGCAGGAGGACCTAGGAATTTTTAAATTTTATCCTTTGAGGTTTCCTCCCCCACCCTCCAGAGCTATGTGGCTTATTCGGGGTGGGGCCAAGATGGCTATGGTGGGTAGGGGTGTGGGGATGGCCATATGTCACCTCCTTTTGGGTTGCATCCATGATGATGAGAGGGGGCTCCATGATGCCTTGGCTGAGGAAGGCTATCATCTGCACACAGTCTCTGACCAGGGAGCTGGGAGTCCAGACCACATGGGCCAGACACAGCAATGTCTTCAGCTGAGCCTCCCTCCAACTCTGCAGGTGGTTACATCACCATCAGCCCCATCTTCTCAATGACCAGATTCCAGAATTTGAGTTGTTATGGATTGTAGTTCTGCACGCCATCATGGACTTCCACATTGACCTTGGCCCTACCAGCATTCTCCTGGGACAACATAGTGTCAGGTCTAGAATTCCCCTCTTATGAATATACAAAAAAGGCAGGCATAAACTTTTTCTTCCAGGTCAGTTATTTATTAAAAATTGATACCCAGAGATGCACGTCTTCCAAAACAGAATCCGGGACCCTCCTTAGACCAACTGAATCAAACTTTCCAGGGCCAGTAATTGAAATTTGCTTTTAAAAAATACCCCTGGTATTATTTAATATTTATTTGCACTAAGATTTGGAACTCCAATTGTTTAGAGTTCATTTATTTACATTCACTTATATCTGACATCTGCCTCTTTCTATGGAGGATTTTAGATGGCTAAATTTCCTAAAAAACAAGAAAAGTCAAAATATATGAGAAAAAAATTAATATATGGATGACTGTGGAAAGTAAACAAATATGTTTCTTTACTTAGTTTTTTTTTATTTTTCTGATTGTTGGTAACTAAAAATAGGGGCATTTGCTTCAAGCTAGATTTTTTTTTAAAGAAAAGATAGGTATTACAGTTAGAACTCAAAAGATTCACATTTCTGTTTTTTAAATTTTTTTTAATGTTTATTTATTTCTGAGACAGACAGAGCATGAGTGGGGGAGGGACAGAGAGAGAGGGAGACACAGAATCCAAAGCAGGCTCCAGGCTCTGAGCTGTCAGCACAGAGCCCGACACAGGGCTCGAACTCACGAACCGTGAGATCATGACCTGAGCCGAAGTCAGTCACTCAACCAACTAAGCCAACCAGGCACCCCAAAAGATTCACATTTCTAAATGAGCAAGAGCAAAGAAGAGAGAGACATTATAGTTCCAGAATCTCAAAAGCCTATACATAGATATAAATAGAAGAAAATCTAGACAAATATCTAAGTATAGAGAGTAAAAGTTAGCTACTAAAATTCTTTGGGCTCTGGAAATGGAAGACCACCTTCTAAGTAGTTCAGCATAGAGGTAATTCCTAGGGAAGTCTTGGGGATGCATCAGAAAATGGTCCCAGCCTTTGATATCTCCAAAGTGATGCAACAGGCACCTAAGAAACATAGCTGCCTTCAAGAGAGCTTGACCTGTGGGACAAATGGAGACTATGGTAGGCTGGATGGTGCAAGTCTGCCTCATCTAGGAGGTGGCCCAAATTTTCCAGAGGAAGTGTCCTTAGCTGGAGTTTTGAAGAAAGGACCTGCCCCACTTCTCTGTGAAAGAGATGCCGCTAGGTATATGCTTCGAAGGACTGAACAATCATCCGTTGGTGAATCTCACAAAAAAAGAACATTTGCCTCAAGCCGCCAGGTAGTTGCATACATGAAGTGAAGAATTTTTAAAAGATTATTTTACTTTTTAAAAATTCACATATCGTACTGCAGTGGAATCTGCTAATCCAAAATGTCATTCTTGTCTCAGCAACTGTGTTAGATATGATGTACTAACAACTGCAGGCAATGGCAACACTGGAATTGAAGAAGTCAACCTATTTGAGATAAAATGGATTCAAAGCATCACTAAGACCTCAGAGTCCTAAAAACTGAGCCCCTCTGTCCGTTGGCCCCAAGGACCAGAGACTAAGGGCAGGGTCGTGCTCTTGAAGGAGACATTCTCAGCCCCAAGCCTCGTGTCCTGCTGCGGGCCCTGGAATTTTAGGCAAGCCATTTAACCTTGTATAAATTGATCTCATCCCAAAAGAAGGATAATACTTGCTGAATAGGGTTGATCAAATATATGCATGCATACCACATAATGCTGTTGATGTTTTAAGACCTAACGTTAATTAAGCTATTCAATTACATTTAAAGTGTCAAAACAATCCTTGATTTTTCAAATGGCTGCCGAGCATGACCATATACAAAAGTATATATCCTCTTAGGTAGCACTCATGTATATTCTGGGGCAAGCGTTCTAAGGGGAGTGATACTTGAACCTTTATGTTCGTGTTCCCTCTTGCCCATGACATAGCATCTTTCATCACTAACACATGCAGGCTGGAAGGTGTCCTACATACTCTGTATCTCTTCTCGTACTGATGATAGTCACAAGCAGAAAAATTGAATCACTCTCCTGTAGTTTATAGTAGCTTATTTGTTTACTGCCTTCTTGGTTAATACTCCGATAACATGCAGATTTTGTGCCCCCCTTGAGCATGATTTAGCACGTTGTTTGCAGTTTAGAAGTGCTTAAGCATACTTCCCTCCCAACACCAACCCTGAACAGAGCTGCCATTGTTCAGAGTCAGCCAGAAGTGTGATGCGCTCGCAACAAACAGGATTTCAAGAGCTAGAATCAATGAGTATACTCAGCATTACCACACTGCATACCCCAAAGGAATGGCAAAATGACACATGAACGGGAACTAATGGTTGATTATCTCATGGAGCATGACAAAGATTTTTCCAACAGTTGGCTGCACGGATTTGGAGGCTGTTCTTTGGGAGACACATCACATCCATCCACAGAAATTATAATTACAGCATATTCCAGGCTGAAATTATTTTAACAGGCTTTAGTGATGTATCATTTGTTTTACATTTCCTCTGAGAGTTTATACAATAGATAGCTATTGTAGGTAACTGCATATACACGTAAACACACACAGAGAGAAAAGAGAATTATAAGCAGTTTCAGATTCTGTTTTCACACCTGTCAATACATTTATCTAACACTAGCAGTTTTCCAGTCTCAGGGCCAGGACAAATTTTTGATACTGAATTTCAATGCCAGCCATTTTTTCTCTATTCTAATGGAGGTTCTTATGCTGGCACCTGTGGGGGCACACACATGCCTTCCTTAATAAGAATGGAGGCCTGAGGATTCATTAAAGCATCCTTTTTCAAAATTGCACGCGGTTTTAACATTTCACAAAACTGGGGCGCCTGGCCGGCTCAGTAAGTTAAGCGTGAAACTCTTGATTTTGGCTCAGGTCACGATCTCACAGTTCGTGATATTGAGCCCCACGTCAGCCTCTAGGCTAACAGTGCAGAACCTGTTTGGGATCCTCTCTTTTTCTCTCTCTCTCTCTTTCTCTCTGCTCCTCCCCTGCTCTCTAGATAAATCAATCAATCAATAAAAATAGAACTTGAAATCTATAAATCCACATTTCACAAAATTGCTATTGCCAGATTTATGGCTTACTTCACTGAGGCAAATAAGCACTTTAAGAACATGTTAACTGGGAGAACATTTGCTAAGCACGTCTGACACCTCTATGGACATTATCTGCTTCATCTCCCTAAGGTTTCTAAGTCTAGGTTACATATAAATCTTTCTTTTCTAATGTTTAGGGCCACGTAAAATGATGCTGGTAGTGTTTGCTTGTCACTAAGCAATAATTTTAGAGAAAGTGAAAATCAACATAATTATAAAACACAGTTGAAGCACTTACTTAGGGGAGGGGAAGTAAAGGTTACTGTATACCCTGTTATTTTAGCTGCTAATTTTCTAGCATTTCCTTTCTGCCCCCAGCTAGCTTAACAATTAGTTTCAGCCTCTCATTGTCACAGGAAAAAAAATACTAGTCTCTCCCTGTAGTGAGAATTTTATTTTCTTTTTCTACCTAATCTGAAAGATCTAATCCTCAGGGGTTAAGCAATAGTTTTCTGTAAGCTGATGATTCTAATCCTCAACTGATCCCTACTTTTATGGGGCAATGTGGGCAAATCACAAGTTTCAAGTTCTTCTTTTATGAAGTAATTTTAGTAACTCTTTGGGCTTAGATATATCTTGAACTCTAATAGATTTGTAAAATATACAATGTATATGTTATACAAATCCATAAGTTATATATATATATATATAAATATATAAATATATATATAAATATATAAAAAATATAAATATAAAAACATATTTTTATATTTATAAATATAAATATAAATATAAATATATATAAAAATATATAAATATATATATAAATTTATAAATATATATTTATATATATATATAAATTTATATATATATATTTATATATATATATTCCAATTATATATAAATAAGTTCCACATACAGCCTCAAATTTGTTAACATACATGAATTATTATAATTTTGAATAATATTGTTACTAGCCCTCTTTTAAAAGTACTTTTCCATTTTGGAAATATATTAAGTCTTATGACAAAAGTTTCATAAAAGAGAAAAAAAGAATTCCTCATAATTTAAACTGACTGCTATTGTCATTTTGATGTTTCTCTAGCCGAAGAATAACACTCAGATCTCGGTATGTCTCCAGGTTGTATTTATTCTTCCCTACCTGCATCTGCATTTCCTAAAATTTTAGCCCAATTTCAATTTCTGAAGCTTTCCCAACTTATCTTTGAAGTCATTCAGAAGATCTCACAAATATTCCCAAACTCAGAACTTGGGTAACCAGCAGGGATCCCATAGACTCAGTGGTTCCTGCTCTGATCTATGCTGTCGTGCTGCTTTAAAGATACCCCATTCCCTCCCCACCATGACTCTATTACCATTGAGCCTGCTCTGAGGCTACCAATAACTGAAGCAGAATATAGCATCATTGTACAGCTGACGATGCCACCCCCTATTGCTGTCAGTTTCTGGTACCAACCTTGCTGAATTCACTCATGCTGGCTTGCATTTTCAGTCTCCCAGAGATTTTTATAAGACGGCTAGGATTTTAGATTCTTCTTTCCAGATTAAGCATAAATCCATAAAAATGGGGCCAGAAAATAATAGTGTTGGTGATGATCCTGGTGACCGTGGTCATCATCATCACCGTGTGTATTATACTCTAAAGTATAGCCCTCACTGTACCTTGGCCCATGGTCTTTGAACCTCTTCTTTGCCAATTTAGAGAATTTGTTGACAGGTTGTCTTTCACAAGAGAAAAGGCCTATTGGACCTGTAAAGTAAGACCAACTTAGGTTTATGCTATGGCACCGATATGGGTATATTTCCCTCTGTTCTGTTGTCTTCCACTCAGGAGTACCATATGGACTGCGCCTAGAGCTAAGAATACCGAAGTAAATAAATCAGTTATAGCTCTCCTCATATGGAGCTTAGAGTCTATTAGGTAGAGGAGAGACAGACGGTAGACGAATGTTTGCAGTATTAATGAGTATTATAAAAAGTAAATTATAGGCTGTGATGTGAGGCCGGAGAAAGTGAATCTAATGTCAGGCAAGGATGTCAAACTGGCATAGTGTGTGTGTGTGTGTGTGTGTGTGCACGCGTGTGCACAGGTACTGGCCTATGTCCCTATTGTGTCCCAGGTGTGACTAGTCCATTGTATCATATGAAATGGCTTCACACATTTATATTGCCTACTTGGTCCCAAGACAACTTGGAGTTTGTGAGTAAAAGAAGATATCCCAGATGTAAGACTTAAAAAAATGAGATGGAATTCGTCATAAAAGATGGGTGCGGGATGTTGGAAAAGAGCATTTTAGTAAAAAGACCTGTATATACAACAAATAAATATATTGTTAACGACAACAGCAATAATAACAACCATTTTTATGTCACAGGAACCATTCTAAGTAGTTTATATTTATTATGTCATTTAATCTTATATCAACAACATCAAGAAAATTCTATTCTAATCCATCTTTTTGTAGATGAAGAAACTGAGATTTAGAGATAAAGTAATGTTGCAAAGTTTACCAAGTCATCCAATGGTCAATTTAAGATATGAATCCATTTTTGTCAACTTTAAAACATAAAACCTTAACTGCTATGTGAGCATTGTTTTAAACTGTGGGTCCTGATCCATTAAAGTGTCATGAAAGTAATTTAATAAATCAATTGCCTAGAACTTTTCTTTTTTGGTAAATACAATAGAAAAAAGATAGAAAATATTACAGCATGTCATAGCTAAAATGGATGTGTTATTTGTTAAAAAATTTTGTGTCATTAAAATGCATGTATGAGCATAAATTATTATAATGTGAAATCTAATTTTATTTTTTGGGGTCAAAAATATTTGAAAAAGAAAGCATTAATCTATACTGACTCTCCAGCTCTAAAACAGGAAAATAAAACAATGCTCAGTATGATAGTTGCATAGAGAGCGAGGGGAAGATTATTAGGAGGATTATTAGTGAAGCAGGTCGAATGATAGAAGATTTTTCTGTGCTACAAATTTGAACTTAATTTAAGGGTATTGAAAAACTACTAAGGATTTAATTAAGAGAGTGATATGGTATGTATTTTTCAAAGATCATTTTGGAATAAATTAAGACAAGAAACTCCCAGAGATATCGGTCAGGAGAATATTGTGATTCTCCAGGGAAACAAAAATGAGAGCTTGGATAAAGACGTGGCAATAAATGTGGAGAAAACTGGAAACAGATTAGTGCTATTTGGGGGAAAGAATTGACAAAACAAGTACGTGATTTTTCTCCCTTGCTTTTATTTGTATACTATTAATAAGAGTCTAGATCTAATTTTTAACCTGCCTGTTTAAGTTTAATTTTCATTGTGAACATTATTTGATATAATTATAAAATGTTATTTAAAATTATTTTTAATATGTGATATTAAACTGTTAGCTACAATTTTCATAATAAAAGTAATAAATACTAGCTTTTGAGCTAAAATCTACACTAAAAGTTTTCTGCAGCAAAAAAAAAAAAAAAATAGAAATCCACCGTAAAGAAAAATAATTGCATAAATATTTCTTTTAACTATATACACATTATCCCTCTCAGACTAGAAGCTTTATGAAGGTATAATGTTTCTCTGCATTATACAAAAATTATATAAACCTAGTGTTCATGGGTGCAAATATTTTTGAATGGATACACCATAAATCATGTAATCAGAAGTCAAGATTATAATTCTGTCTGGTTGTACTTTATATTACATTAACTTTAATTTTATTTAAATTGATTTTTCTAAAACGAAAAGCAGCAAAGCAACAAAAAAAAGAGAGAGAAAGTAAAGGAGAGAAGGAGGAAAGAAGGGAGGAAGGGAAGAAGTTGTTTTGTAAATCTATTATTTTAAACCAAAAAAAAGAAAGTTGGCACGGGAACTTCATGAAAGAATTGTTTTGTTTTGTTTCGTTTTGTTTGCAGATTACCTTTGCTTATATGCAAAGAGCAATTTATATTCCTTTAAAAATTTGGTTACTATGTTTTACCCAAAATAATTAAGAGAAAAAAAAAAAGACTACACAGTCTCTCAAATCAGGATAACATTACCTATGTCATAGTCTTGCAGTGAAGATTTGGGTATGTTTATCCTTGTAAACCAGTGGGTACATAATAAGCATTATGTAGGCGTTTGGAAAAGGAAGGAAGGAAGATAGGGAGGGAGGATGGTCATTCAGCAATAGTTCTATTTCAAGAAATGCTTTCAAGAAAAAAAATGCATGCCATTTTAAGTTTGTTTACTTAAAGCGTGTATTAACAATTGGAAAGGACTGATTGGTATCATTTTGCATCCACAGTTAGGAAGATGTTTTTGTACAAGAGACTGATGGAAGAATGTTGGCGCCTGCTTCATCATTCTTAAAGAATAAGCCAGCACCTGTTATCACTATAGGCAACAGTGCTTTACCAGCCATTTCGCATGCTGATAATTGATCCTGAAGATTCTGACACCCAGAATACAGTCTACATGCCTTGAATGGCCCTTAAGTACCTGGAGGGTTGACTAAATCAAATATTTTGAATTACAAAATTATTATATGCATGAAATGATCATGTTTAGCACATTAATTTTGACTATGCATAAGGGACCCATCTTTATTTCTCTAAATTATTACAGAAACAAGGAAACAATTTTCTCTTTTTTAATCTATATCACAAAGTAATCATACTAAACTGAAGACAAAGTAGAGAACTTGTTCAACAAAAAATAATTTTTGGATATGAGTCTGAATAGTAGTAACTAGTTTAAGGCAGGCTAACAGCTTTAATATTGAAGGATGAGAACAAGTAAATAAGTACATCTATAAGTACATATATATATTTATATAGACCCACATATGTGCACATATACATATTTATGTGAATTTAAGTTAGTATTAATCACTCTTCATTTTGCATTAGTCTGGACACACATATAATTCTATTTGATTTTCACAATTATACACAAATTAATAATAAAAGTCATCATTTATTGAGTGGTAAAACCGTTACCAGGCATTTTACTAGAAATTTCCAATATATTCTTACCTCATTATTTATTAAAATAATTCAGTAATGTAGGCATTATTATTTCCATTTTAAAGGTGAGATAAAGAAACAGAAATAGTGATGCTTGGTAAATTAGAACCATGGTATATAAGCTTCTCACCTTAATGTTAAAATATCCTGTGATATAGCATCAAAGTGGACGTGCGTTTCCCAGGCAGAGCTATTTGAAAACCTAAATTTATTGTCATTTCGTAACAACTTACTCCTGTTGATGAGGATGAAACTATCACTTTATTGCATTTTATTTGCACTTTGTAATTATACTACATATATCATATTATTTCTTGCAGCTCTGTTCTCTACTTTTTTGTGCTAAGTAATGGGCTACACTTTTACATTTAGGGATCAAATAAGCTGCCCAATATAATGATGTTTCTGTCTGTGTATATGTTGCCTCGCTAAATAGACTTTAACTTCACTGTGGGCAGAGACCGTTAGCTATATGACGAACTCTATAGTATCTTGGTCAATACAAAGTGCAGAGGTATTCATTTAATATCCATTGTCTCGTAAGTTTGTTTGTTAAGAACATTACCAAAGATATGTAATAATCTACCAACTGCCCAGTCCTTTAACATGAAAAACTTGGTAACTTTGAGGTATGTTTATTTCCTTAGAGTAAATCTCTCTTCCTTTCAATGTTTATATTGTTTTTCTGCTCCAAGATCATGCAAGACTAATAGTAATATTTTAAATATCCATTAGCTTACCAAGCAAACTTCATGTAGACCATAGAATTGTTGATTTCTTATTCCCTTAACACACTTCTCCAGCCAAGTGCCAAATGATACAGATAAAATATGTAAATAAAGAAACTTTGTATAAAATATGCACCAAAAATATTGCATTTCATGGCATTATTAGAAAGAATAAAAATTACCACTCTGCAGTTGGAAAAATTCTTTACCTGATAAAGAACCATTTATCACCAAGAATTTTTTAAAGTTGCATAATATAAGATTGGCTAAGCAGAAATAATACTTTTAATGAATAGTAGAACCTTGTTCACATGTGTTCACGACTATAATAGAGATATGATTTAAACATTTTCATTTGGTTGAGAGACCACACAGCATATTTTTCTCAATTCAAGGAAAGTACAAAGTCAACAACTCATGTTATTAGAAATGAATGTCAACTTTAAATAAATAAGAAGTACAATATAAAAGAATTTACTTTGAGACTAACTTTCATTTTTGTATCGCTCTGAAATTTCAGAGACTTTCTGATGATGAATAGGCCCTTTAAGACACTGCTGCCTCTTCTAGAATGTTAAATGCTTGGACATGACCCGAAATAGTCCACATACCTGTAAACTGAGAACAAGATTCATCATACACTAGGAATGCAAGAAAATGAAGCCCAGGGAAGGAAAACACATATGGCATTTCACATGACAGATCATGAGGCTAAATTGCTCTTTATATTTAAAGTTAAGAGAAAAATCCAAAGCTTATAAAATCAAAAGCCCTGAAACAACAATAAAAGCCACCAAGAGCTTCTCAAGCCTCTCCCAATTCTGATATTGAATCAGTTCAAATGGAGACTATGAATATGTGATTAGCTAATCCTTGAATCAAATTTCACTTCTATGTAGCTCAAACTCTAAATACAGAAGGGGAAAGGAAAGAAGAGGGAACAAGCTAAATTTTAACAGGATGCACAATGAAAGAACTTACCAAAACGAAAATCGTGACTCTATGGATTATTCATGAAAAAATAAGGCAATTATGCACAAACACATATGTACACGTGCACATATTGTCTCAGTCTTTCTCTTTTTCTAATTAGCAGCATGATGAATCTTAGGACTATTTGAACGACATAGCTTTCAGGCAAATGAATTCAAGGGCAAAGCATTACTGCCTCAACCTCGGAACACCTATTTTAAGTGCTGATATTTTTTCCCCTATTGTTTGTTTTAGGGACTATTATAGAGGGTTGGGTTTGGTAGAAATATGAACTTCAGGTGAAACTTTACTGTTATAAATTGTGTTCAGCATATCAATTTCCACGACTGAAATTCAAGCTTACTCTGATGTTGGTCTTTCTGCAAAAGGCCATTTACAAAATTTAACTGGATCTACTCTATCTTCCTGGATGTAATTAAACATATAAAAGGCAAAAATCTCCTCTTGAAGAACTGGATTGCTTGTTTCATTTTTCAAAGGAATTTCAGAAGAAAGATATTAATTTTTATCCTTAAAAGTGTGCTTAAAATATTTTGTTCTAATGTATGAGAGGAAATGACTTATGTGTCTTTCTTACCCCTCCCTATATTTATGAGTGGTAATAGAAATTACATAAAATCTCAAAAGAATCATTCAAACCTTAGCCTGTTATGAATTACAATTTCTTTTTTTATGTAAGAATATAATAATATTGCGGTTTGATTATTCAATATAGAATTGCTAATTATATACTTTCTCTGGGGAGCTACAAAGAAGGAAACATTTATTCTGCCAATAAAGACCAAAATAACAAAGTGGAATAAATTCCACAATTCTTTTTTTTTTCAAACATTCGCTTACTGTGTCTTTTGAATTCTATCCCATAATTTCCCCTCAAATTAACTTCACCCCTTCATTTCATGCATTTGTTCATTCATAGAACACGTTTTTGCATGTCTCCCATGTTTCATGTGCTAGACTGTGCTCTGAGAGCACCAAGATTAAAACAGGTTAGAGACCTCACTCCAAAGAACTTCCAGTAATTAGCCGGAGACATTCAGGAGCTGGCAATAATAATATAATTGGGCAAGTGTCCATGGCACAGGCTCACAGTTACAAAATTTCTGAAGGCACCTGACTGGATCCAAAGAAAAGGTAATATTCAAAGAGAGTATTCAATGACAAGTGTTAATTTAAGTGGGTTGACAAGATCAGTAAAGATATAGGTAAAGAGAACACTATCTGAAAATACAGACAGCATGACTCACTTAGGAAACTACAAGACTTTCTGCAAAACTGGGTAAGAATTACAATCTCTTGAGGCTGTATAAGAGATCAAAATAAAAATGTCTCAATAGGACAAAGCATAAGGGTCCTTGTGAGCATATTGCAAAGTTTTTCCTACAGCTGTAGGACTGAGATCCCCATTTTCCTACTAGCTGTCCAATGAGGACTGCTCTCAGGTTCTGGTCATGTGGCTCCCTCCTTCGTCCCTCTCATTTTGAGTTTCTGGTTATCACTCTCAGACCTCTAGACCCAGGTCTCACAGAATTACATCCAGGCCACCCGGATAATCCTCCTTTTTAAAAATCAACTGTGCCATGGAACAACCCTAATCATAAGGTGAAATCCCTCATATGCAGGGAATCTTCTAGAGTATCCTAGAATTCTGCCTACCACACTGGTTAACCAGTAAAATATTGCATGGGACCTTCTACTCACTTTCTCTTCCCTGCCTGCTGCCAGATACAGCTAACCGATAGGGGACTCTGAGGCCTTGAGAGATAGTGGGGCCACCAGATGAAAGGGACATAGGTCCTGGAATGAACATAACCACCGTTTACTCTTCCCAACCCCCACCGTCTTGCATCGTTCTGGGAAGTAAATAAATTGTTCTGGGAAATAAATCTTTATTGCCTTAGATTTGTTGGAGTTCTTTGTTCAGTTGATAACCCTTTTTGGTTTACATAGAAATTTGTGTCAAATGACAATAAAATAATATTGTAATCTATTAGAGCTTACGGTTTTCCAGCTTTTTATGTAGTCTTTCCTTTCCCAATAATCCAGGTATTTCCTCTCCCTTTCTATGTATGGTGGCCTTGAATAAAAAGCTATGTTGTGAGCTACTAAGTAGAGTTTGTAAATCTTACCACCTGCAGACATCAATTTGAAAGCCAAGGTGTTTTGATGTGCAAAATATGTAGGCTTTATTGAGAAACAAACGTTTCTCTTGGAATTATGAAAAAACTGGCTTTTGCTTTTCCAGAACAAAGTTGTGGGGTTCAGGCTACAGACTAACAGAGCAGTGAAAGATGCATGCTAATAGGCAATCGTTTACTTGCCTAACAGAAAAAAAAAATCTGATTGCTGAAAGGAAGAGGAGGCTGGAGGGGTTGTGAGGAGACACTGAGAAGCAGAAAAGTGTATGACCTTGGGGGGATCTGTGAGCCCCAAAGAATAAGAGCTGACGAAGGTGCTTCATGGAGACTCCATGTTGGAAAAGCACCTGTTTGAGTTCCGAAGTATTGAATGGGTAGACTTATCTGTAGGGGCTGAGAGCCAGGACAAGGTCCCAATAGCAGGCATGAACTTTTCCACTAGACGCAAAGTCTGGGCCAGTGAGGATAGAAGGCAACGTAAGGCAAGATGGGGACCCTGCTGGGGAGCTGCTGAAAATGGAGGATGACACTCATTACAAACAACCCTCCCCTGACATTAAAAAGCTACATTAAATGATGCCCTCCTCTATATTACTGTCAGATGACTTTCAGGGAGAGGGAAGAAAACAGAGAAGTGGGGGGAGAATTAATTTATTTTGAATGTTTCAGGGGAGTGACTGGGTTTATGAACTGGCAGTATTAGACTTTCCATCACCAGCTGAAATAGAGGCCCAAACTGAAGTTATTTGGAGAAATATGTAAAATTGCATCTACGAAGATAGGATGTAACATCTTTCCTAAATCATTTGGTGGAGTACTTTTTAATTGAAATTTTAATAGTTGCTCATATTGAAAAGGTAGGAAACACACACACACACACACACACATGAAACTTTCCCCAAATAAAAACCTACTTCATTTCATGAAGGAAACCTACTGAGATGTAATATCTTTATGTTTTCATATGTTTCTTTTCTTTTGCCTACCTCTGAAATGTCCCTTTGAATTTTTTCCTCTGCCAATTTTGTTTCATGTTCTAAATACCACCCTCAAAAATTCCCAGGCAAACGTAGTTGACTACCTGGTCTTCAGCTTTGGTCCAGATCTTGCCTCAGAGTGCCACAGTGTATTTTGAAATCCTTACAAGAGAGCACCGTTGACCACTTCTTTATATCGTGGGAACCTCCAAGCCAATATGTGTCTCATACTCCATCTGCGATCCCTCTTGCTTTCCCTACCTTCATCACTGCCGTTAAAAATCTTAACATTGTCTGAGATTTCTACTCCATCTATGTAGATTAATCATTAAGCCTACGCCTATTCTTGTATGAATTTTACTTCCTCAACCTCTGACTTCTGCCACCTTATCTCACTACTCGTTGTCTTTGTTTAATCTCAGACTTCAGTTATTTCTTTGCAGGATTATGGGAATATCCTTAGAATGGCCTCTCTACAAGAGGACTTCTTTTTTTAAATTTTTTTTAACGTTTATTTATTTTTGAGACAGAGAGAGACAGAGCATGAACAGGGGAGGGGCAGAGAGAGAGGGAGACACAGAATCTGAAACAGGCTCCAGGCTCTGAGCTGTCAGCACAGAGCCCGACGCGGGGCTGGAACTCACGGACCGTGAGATCATGACCTGAGCCGAAGTCGGACGCTTAACCTACCAAGCCACCCAGGCGCCCCTCTACAAGAGGACTTCTTACCCTCCTCCCCAAACTATACACCTGCCTCCAACCCCAGCTTAGCCTCCATATTATTTTCAAAGCGGTATTCCTAAAATGCAATCTGACTATATTACTCTTCTTTAAATTGTTCAGATGCTGTCCTTCAGGATAACATCCATGATACACAGGCCCTCATGGCTTCTTGCTTACATTTGCAACTTCATCATCTTCTTTCCAAGAGTGACCCATAGTTCTCTGAACAAGCCATGTTCTTTATGGCCCATATTTTTACAGGTAGTAAGTACAGTGACTACCTTCTTGAAATTCCTTTTCCCTAATAACTTTTATCCAATACATTGACTTCCAGTTGTCTTTCATGATTCATTTCAAGCATTACATCCTCCTGGATTTTTTTCCTGAAAATCATCGTCTAGATGGAAAATAGAATTGTCTTCTCTCACTCAGCCCCCACCAAGAACATTTGAAAATTATCTGTTACTTTCCTTTATAATAATTATGAATAAAGTAATCAATTTCACTTTCCTTTTAAGTAGCAATAATAGAATTGGTAGTCTACCCCTCTTATGACATTCTATAACCTTCCAAACAAAACCTATTTTTGGTTTCTTTTAATGTTATTTTGTTCCTATCATCTACATCTCACTTTGGTTTCCTTCCTGTGGTAGTTACTTCTTTTTTAGCTTTTTCTTTTTTTTTTTTAACGTTTATTTATTTTTGAGACAGAGAGAGACAGAGCATGAACGGGGGAGGGGCAGAGAGAGAGGGAGACACAGAATCGGAAGCAGGCTCCAGGCTCTGAGCCATCAGCCCAGAGCCCGACGCGGGGCTCGAACTCACAGACCGTGAGATTGTGACCTGAGCTGAAGTCGGACGCTTAACCGACTGAGCCACCCAGGCGCCCCTTTTTTAGCTTTTTCAAGTATGCATATCAAATCCAACTTTCATGTTTGAAAAGTTACAGTATTATGTATGCACGTGAATGTATATGCTTTGTGTATTTAGGATACTGGTTTAAATATCACTTTTTCTTAAAATTTTCATGCTTTAGTCTTTTAGTTCCATTCATGTTGAAATATATATATATACATATATATATATGTATATATATATATATGTATATATATATATATATATATATATAAATCTAGTTCTCATTTTGGAATATTGCACAGTATTCCAGAGCCCACATTTTAACTGAGTACTGCAAGGTATTCCATTATATGCGTATCCTACATTTTAACTACTCCATCCCCCCCAGCAATGGCCAATTAACTTGCCTTCAACTCTTTTCCTCCAGTGGTACCAGGAATGTTTTCTTACCTATTTCCTAGCATGAGATTTACTCCACAATATATTGAGTGGAATTAGTAAATCTTGGGGAATACACATACCTTACTTCATGGAGCATTTCCTGATTCCTCTCCAGAATAACTGCTTTAGCTGGAAATTCCCAGCTGTGGTACCTAGGTGTCTATGTATATCCGTGTTAAAATTTCTTGTAAGTTTAGACATTGCAGGTAATTTCTCCTATTTCTACATTCTTCGTTTGATTTTGCTTTTGGTTTCATGGAACAGAGATCTTCAATTTTGATACAATCATACCCTTCAGTTTTTCTCCTTGCTGTTTGTGCTTTTTGAAGTCTTGTTCAAAACATCCCTCTTAACCCCAAATCACAAAAATATTCTTTATTTTGGTGACTCCTATTATCCAGATGTTGACAATTCTGCCAATATCTACCATTTTTACTCATTAATTTTTCTCCCTCGCTTCCCTCCTGTCATGCCCAATTAATCCCTTCCTGTGCCTCTGAGAGGGTTTCCTACCCAATTCCCACCTCACTAATTCATTTTCCTACGTATTCATTTTGTCATTCAACCCATCCGTTGCTCTTTTTTAAAATTTCCACATTGGGTTGTTTCTCCCCCAACACCTGCACATTTTCATTAAAATTTCTCGTTATATGTTTTAATGTTTTTCCTTGTCTGTTGAATACATTTATAATATTCAGTTTAAATATTTGTTGTTTCTCTTGCATTAGTCCTGATTTTTTTAGGTGATTTTCCATTTGATGATTTGTATTGCATATTGTTTGAGCCTCTCAGTAACTAGAAACGCATATTTTATTGGATCTGTCCACTATTTTGACTAATATTTGTTACTGGAGAAGTTACAAAAACCTGGCCTCTAACTTGAGCTCTGTTTGGTTTATGAGTGGATATTCTATTGTCACATTCTAGACTGATAGCCCTTCAAGCCCTGATCCTACTTCTAGGAACCTTCTAGTAACTCTGCCCCTGTCATTGATTTTATCCTAGACCCTTCCCTTCTGTTCTGATTAACTCACGCAGTGGGGAATGAAGGTGCAGATTCAAGAACGTTCAGACATTCCCCACGCTGTGTACATTCATTGATAGAGGATCTCCACCACAGACTCCATTCCCCTCCTTGTTCCTCTACTTTATGTGACTGTCAGTGGAGCTGGTGCTGCTATATTATTGCCCCATGGAACTGAAGGCTTAGCAAGAGGGAAGGGCATAAATAGGAAATCCAGATCAAGCTGGGCCTCTTTTGAGGCTCCTGGCCTTCCCCAATTTGAAAACTTCACCATCTCCCAGTACCCTTGTTCCATCAAGATCCAACCATCTTTGGTTTCTGTACAGATTTTTTCAGTTTTGTTTTGTTTTGTTTTGTTTTTAGTTAGTGGTTGAATAGAATTTCTCATGGCTGTTGCTTTACGTATTCCAGGGAGCATCATTCATATTATATTGTATACTCCAGTGAGATACCATTCCCTAAGAATACAATGTGAATAGTGCTCATCAGAATTTTGCAATGATTCAGAATGCATTAACTTCTCTAACTGTTCTATGGTTGGTTCTGTGAAGGAATACAGAGAACTGTGGTAGTTCACCGTGTTTTCCAGAAGCAAAAGAAACCAAGTTTTTAATACATGACACCCCTCAACTACTGACAGTTCCTTTAGAATAAAGACTATTTCAATCATCAGTCTATACCCAGCATGAGATTCAGTGTGTGGTTCATAGTCGAAACTTAATAACAAAGCTTAAATCAATTTGTTAAATGAAATAAGAAAGAAAGGAAAGGCAGTTTGCTCAAGAGATACCAGAGAGAGAAATAGAGATAAAGACAGAAAGACACAGTGACACAGAGAATAAAGAAGGAAATATAGAGAGTAATTGAAAATTTTTAGGTGAATATAACACTGTTGATAAATTACACTCTTGGCTTTACTATCACTCAAAGAACCTCATAAGATGTCATTTTACTCAAATATAATCACAGGGCATGTGTTTGTTATTATCTGTCTGCCAGAACATGCAGCATTTCATATCATTATTCATCTAATTGCAAAGAACCAAAAACAAATCCACAACTTGTCTCATTACTGACTTCTTATAAAAATGTTTAAAAATAAGATTCACATCATCAAAAGCTATTGGCTTACGCATGGATATACTCACAGATTTTTCCTCAGAACACAATTTAATTAATTCAGGAATGTGCACATCAGTGAAAAAGCTGACCAAAAATTAAATTTGTACTTCTTTAGTGCATATATTGCAAAAATCAAAAGTTTTATCTTTATTGGGCAAATACTTTTCAGGCTATAAATATGGCCTTCTGACCATCACCAGCCATGCTCTGAATCTATAACCATACAGAGATCATAATTTGGAGGATTATTGACAGACCCAACTTCTTGTCACAGAAAAATCAGACAGTTGATGATTGGTAGGCACATTCTGATTCTTCAGGTGTATACAGTTGCCCTACTGAATTTCTGGTCACTCTTAGAAATTATTTTAAGCAGGGATGCTTGTGTGGCTCAGTCGATTAAGCATCTGACTTCAGCTCAGGTCATGATCATGCAGTCCCTGAGTTCGAGCCCCGCATCGGGCTCTGTGCTGACAGCTCAGAGCCTGGAGCCTGCTTCAGATTCTGTCTCCCTCTCTCTCTGCCCCTCCCCTGCTCACGCTCTGTCTCACTCTCAAAAATGAATAAATGTTAAAAAATATTAAAAAAATGAAATTGTTTTAAGTAAATGTCTGTCACAGGTTTTCTATAAAGATCATCTTGTTTGAGTTGAAACTCATAAAGCATAAGTAGATTTGTTTTGGCTTTGGCTCATAGAAAACAATGAGTTTTTAACTGAGATTTTGGATTAGCTTTAGAGGCATAAGATGAAAGTACCTCATAACATTTTCAGGGGAGTTTTATTTCCAAAAGAACCTCACTATAAAGGAACATGGGTTCCAAGGAAAGTATGGCAAGTAGCAGTGTGCAAAGTTCAAGGTAAGTATTAATGACGCGGATATAAATGGCTTCATGAGAACTCAAGAAGACAATTTGTATCATAGCCTGTAACGGCAAAGTAGAGGAAGGAGAGGTTCGTGGAGTTGCATCTGCTCTAAATATCCAACACTTTTGAATCAGGGGGAAAAAAATAAAATCAGAACTACCCATGGGGAGAAGGAAAATGTTCTCTAAATGGAATATTAGTTTGAGTTAAGGAATAAGAGAAAATGGGCTTTTGGCTTTAAAGACAAATACTGTTTTTTCTTTTGTAAAGTACTGATCATTTAGTCATTTCTCCTTAATTACTTTTAAATATCCTCTTATATAGACATTTTTTTCCTGTAAGAAGGAGTACAGCCAGACTACCTGTGTTTTATTCAGAATTTTCAGACAGATTTAATGTTTTTTTGTTATCTGACAAGTGCATTTATTGAAATTGTGGTTTGTATTTCAGGTAAATACAGTACAGAGACATAGGAAAGCAATGCCAGCATTAATCAATTTTCTGTTCTGCATTAAGTTGGAATAAAACATTCCTGGGCGACATGACAAAACCACACTTTATAAAAGGGAGACGAGACCCAGATAGCTTTTGGTTTTTCTCTTCGAGTCTTGTCATATTTTTCCAGCTGAAAAGTCTTTCTTTAAACGAAAGCAGATATAGAATCTTCGTACATATATTTAAATTTTGATAGCTTTATCAAAGCATCATTTCCTTTTCATTTTTCATTGCGACGGAGTCTCAGGACTTCCTAAAGTCTGTTTTCTTCTTTGATTTAATAACAAATGATTTCCATCATATTGGGCTCATAGTTTCATTAAAAGCAAATAACAATTGACTGCATGTTATAAGAGTCTCACACTGTGAAATTCAGATCTTCACAAAATATTTACCACATGCAGCCCTCAGATTAGAACACTTCTTTCCAGTCTTTTCCACCTATGCCTTATGAATATGAATATATATGTATATAGATACAGTTTAATCAGTTGTCATTTATTTGCATTTATTTTACCATTTTATCTCCTCTAGCTGTGAAACAAAGTCATAAACATGACACCGGCTTAAAATGAAAGTTTATAAAGAAGCTAAATAATTTATCACAATTCAAGCCTTATTAACAATTTTATATGAATTTTTAAGCTTTGGCAGAATAAACTTTAGAAAAGTTCAGGAGCTTAAAAGTATACACTCTCATGGTATATCTATGTGTGTGAATTAATTTCTCTAAAGATATTATATTTTAAATATAAAATGTACAAGATTTATATAAATATAAGTTATTGGATTTGAGATCACTAAATATGTAATCCCGAAGAATGTGAACCAGGAGAGACTGTTAAAATTACAACCATGTTTGCATGAAGAAGTACATGATTTCATCTGATTGTTTAATTGATGTGTTAATTTTTTTTAAGTTTATTTATTTATCTGAGAGAGAGAGAATGCGCACAAGGCAGAGAAAGAAGAGAGAGAGAATCTCAAGCGCATTCCTCACTGCCAGCGCAAAGCCCAATGTGGGGCTCGAACTCACAAACCTCGAGATTATGACCTGAGCTGAAGTCAGACATTTAACCGACTGAGCCACCCAGGCAGCCCATTAGAAGCTTTAACTTTAAAAATAAATCAAATTATGAATATAAACACTTCTAACAAAATTAAAAAGCAAATAAAATTTGGAAAATGTCACATATATGAAAGAAAAAGTTACTGTCCTATTGATGTCTTATTCATGCTCAATATATAGGATTAATTTTTTAAATTAATAGAAAAATAGTCAAAGGATATCTTTAAAGAAGAAAAGATACAGAATTTAAAAATACTTAATTGTAATAAAAAACCCATTATTATAATGATGATGTACCTATAATATTTTCTTCCTTTCTTATTCCCTTTTTAATGATTAAATATTCATATTCACTATAGTATGATGAGATACTCTCCAGCACTGTGGGAGGGACTAATCTGTGCCACACTTCCTGAGAAGCAATCAAGAGTTTCAAAAATGATTTTGAATAATAAAAAATTTTTGAATAAATAATAATAAATTTTGAATAAAATATATAAATAATATATAATATATATAAATAAAATTTTTGAATAAAAATATTTTAAATAATAATTCTACTTTTAGAAAATTTACTGTGGGTATAATTACAACTATGGACCAAATTGTGTTTTATAAAGGATTCTTGCCAGCCTTATTTATATTAAGGCAACTTTCACTGGGTGAAATATCCAATCACAGAGGAATTGTTGACTAAATTACGACACATCTAACTGACAGAATTTATGAGGCCCATTCAACTCATAGTTTTGAAACAATTTTAATGACACCTAAAAATTATTCCCATATACTGTAAAGTAAAAAAGCAAGTAAAATAATATCAACTAATACCAATAAAACATGTGAAAAAAATGTTAATCATATATAAGTTAACTTAACCCTTGTACAAAAGTTGTCTATATCTGAAATGGAAAAAATACCAGTATCTAGCTCATAGACTTACAGGGTATATTAACTAAGATACTACATGTGAAAAAACTGATTTTAGAACTGGTACCTGATAAATATTATATACATTTCAGCTAGTTAGGGTTAGCTCTCTTAGAGGAGAATTAGGTCAGAAACGGGAGGGAAATTTTGCTCTTATTAAAGTGTTCGTAGATGTCCTTTCTTTCTCTGTGTGTGAAAAAAGCAATGATAACCAACAATTTCAAAATTATGAAAGGAAAGGTAAACAGTTTATCTTCCTTTTTCAAAGTAATGAATGAACTTGCACGAACAACATGGCCAGGACAATCAAATGTCAGATACTAAAGGTCTGCTCTCAAATGAAGTAATTATTGACAACTCTTTCCACTGGCCAAAAGTAAAGGGTGACAAGAGCCAGTTATCCGTATACTTGGTCTGTGCCATCAATCTCTGTGTGTTTAGCTCCCTCCTGAGAATTCTCTACAGAGTGGGATCCTCGGTACCTGCCACAAGAGCACCATCTTTTATTTCCAAGCCCAGAGACAAAGGAAATTGTGTTTAAGGGTCTTGTCAGTAGCCGGGAAGCTACTGGAGTCCTGAAAAAAAGGACCCAGGGTTCTACTTTTGAGAGACAAATGATTCTGTAAAATTAATAGAAGGAACTTTATCCTTCTTACTACCTTCATACACATGTGCTACACATAAGGTGGGCTCTATCCAGCATACATTTAAATCCTGTCGCACTTCCTATATTTTTAGCTTTTTGTTTGTTTACCAACAAATTGGTCAAATAAACGATTCCCTTTTTACATATATGGAAACGGAGGTTCTGTGAGTTTAAATGGCCCACCCAATGACTCAGCAAGTAAATGCGGAGCAATGATTCTAAGACATGTCTTGAGTCTTCCAGTCTCCTTGTGACCCTGTCTTCTTAGAAATGTAGGTCATCTTCACTGGGCTCACAGATCGCAGTTCAGCTCGTTAGTTCACATTTTGTGAACTATTGCCTTGTCTGGCTAAAAAAGCCAATGTCCAGCTTTACTTTGTGACAGTGCAATGGAGAAATAGATGTCTGTTCTCCGTTGTGGTAGCTTTATAACATTACACTTTACACAGAGCCTTCTTTTTCATATCCATTCTAGGGAAGTGTATCTGAAATTGCTTCCTTCTAGGAGTGGGATCAACAGGGTCACCACCAAAGTGGGAGAACAAAACGAGATCACAGGGTGAAAAACCAATCCCAGACTGAAACAAGTAAATGAAGAAAATATCTGCAAAGTCACGGTTCTGATTCTAGTCACATGTAATAACTTACAAACAGCTCGGTTTCTTCTTCAATCACTTCAGAGTTTCCTCAAGAACATGGGTATTTTCTTTTCATTTCTTCCACTACAGAAACATTTTAGGATTTTCCCCCAGATTAATGGAAGACGACTTCACGTTTCCACTTCTTAAAAAACCACTCACCATTAAACAACAGCTTTTCAGCTTCCACTCACTGAAGTCGCAATAATCTTAAGGTTTTCCCAGTCCCAGCATCATTATATCAAGTACCATGATACATATAGGACAGCCCCAATTTGAAAAATATATATTTTGATTGACCCAAGCGTTTTCAAATTGAAAGCAGAATTGTGGTATTAAAATTAGAAATAGTATTTAGGAGTATTATACACGGTCATTGCATCTTTTAAAAAATACTTTTTCAATCTCTTCCTACATTTCAAAATAATATACACCATGTTTGCATGTTTCCAATGATCCCTTTTCCTGCAATCTAATTAAACCCATTAGGCACAAACGTAACATTTGAAGTCGAGTTTGTATGAACTTCGTATAGTTAAACACTTTTAGTTGGAGTATTTTAAATAGAGTGAAAAGGGATGGTTTTCATGGATGGAGAATTTAAAGGGTGATTTCAAGGATCAGATCTAGTCATATCATTCCTTATAAGAGGTGAGGAGATTGCTGTTAGAATAATTCACCTCAGCCTGAGGTTTGGGAACACCTTTTGAGGCCTGCAGGGTCTCTATGAGCATATTTTTTATTTGTTTTTATTTTGATGATCCTCTAAAAAATAACTGACTCACTCTGGATTACCTGGTGGTCCTGTTTGTTAGGTAAATGCTGCAAAGGGATGCCAGCACTTACATTTATATATATAAATATAATGGAGTCCAAAGCTGAGCAAGCAAATGGTTCCAAAACTTTGACCTGGGAAAGAAATTAAGGTATTAGGGCAATTGAGTTATCACACAGCTCATGATACACTTGAACAGCAACAAAAATAAAGCAAGTGCAAAGGCAGGCATTGTAGTCACGTTTGAGATAATCTATTGCACTCCTCCTGTGCTTATGTAAGCAGTTAGCAACAGTTAATTAATAATAAGTGTGGAAAATTTTTCTTTTCTTAACATTAACACTAGACATTCATTTAATGTGCATTTCTGTAATACTATAACATGCAAATAAGCAGGACAGCTTTACAGAATTATCAAATGATATCTTGATAAAAATTAAGCATCCGACTTCGGCTCAGGTCGTGATCTCACGGTCTGTGAGTTCGAGCCCCGCGTCGGGCTCTGGGCTGACAGCTCAGAGCCTGGAGCCTGCTTTAGATTCTGTGTCTCCCTCTCTCTCTGCCCCTTCCCCCGTTCGCTCTCTGTCTCTCTCTGCCTTTCAAAAATGAATAAAATGTTAAAAAAAAAAAAAAAAAGAAGGAAGTCTCAATGTTCTGAACTAAGAAGCAGGGTCTTAATGTTTTAACCAGCATTCTGACAATATACATAGGCAAGCCAGCATTGTCTGAATGTTTATCACTAACTTCAAAATATAGAAATAGATTAAATGTAGACCCACAGTTGAGAGGCCATTCTTCCACCGTTGGCAGTGACTGGTGAGGAGGCCATTGGAAGGGCCCTTGGGAAACCTGAGGCCTAGTGCAGCACTTTCCATAGTTGTATTAATTTGAGCCCAAAACTGAACCTCCCTAAGACTCACTTTCTATACTATTAAAGTGGTAGGACTTAAGACTGTTTCTAAGATCTCTTCCAACTCTGACATTCTAGTTAGAGGATGCCCTAGGCATCTGATGTACATTCATGTGTCATATTTTTAGTTATTTAAAATAACTAAGCTTCATGAACAGTGTCTTTTCTGTCATATTCCATCAGAGGGTTCCTCATCTTCAAATTGAAGGACAGGGTAAAGGATTCCGATGTTATTTTAAATAAAATGCCTAAACGAAAAAGACCCTCATGAATTCATTAGTCATTATTATTTGAGGGCTATGTTACAGCAAACTTCTAAAAATGCATAATATGTTTAACTTCAATATTTTCGTATAGGGGGAACTTCGTTAACCGTTTAATTGCCTGATAAGCCTTTAAAGTGTAATATGTTTTGCTTTCAAACAGAAACGTCATTCATTTACATTTGGTGGATGGGGCGCCAGGGAGGCTCAGTGGGTTAAGCGTCTAGCTCCTGATTTCAGCTCAGGTCATGATCTCAGGGCTCATGGGGTCAAGTGCCTCATGGGCTCTAAGATGACAGCACGGAGCTCGCTTGGGATTCTCCCTCTCCTTCTCTCTTTCTGCTCTTCCCCCACTTGTGCGCTCTCTCAAAATAAATAAACTTTAAAATAAATAAATAAATAAACAAACAAACAAAGGAATGAATTTGGTGGAGATGATGTGAGAATGTGTGCATGTTTGGCTGTATTCAAGAGGTAGAGGTGAACTACCAAGTTTATTATGACAAAGGCACAGGGTCTCTAAGTCCTCTGAGACCTTAATTTAAAAAAGAAACTCTTATCTCCTATTCTTATGAGTAGCTTATCACCATGGTATTTTTCAAATGACTTTTCCTTTCGCGTATAAAAATACATGACTATAGACCAGTGGTCCTCACACCAGGCTGAGTTTTTTCATCCAGTGGACGTTTGGCAACATCTGGAAACATTTTTGGTTGTCACAAACTTGGGGGTGGGGGTAGGGTGGGAGAAGGGCTACTGGCATCTAGTGGGGTAGAGGTCAGGGATGCTGCTGAATATCCAACAACGCAGAGGGCAGCCCCCTACAACTAAGAGAAACCCTACCACAAATGGAGGACAACTCCCCCCCACGACAAAGAATCCCACCCCAAATGCCAATAACTCCAAGACTGAGAAAACGTGCTGTAAACTCCAAGTGCAAGTTGAAATTCACTTCCGCATCAGGTCTATGAGAAAGTTAAAGGGTACTTTTCTCTACTTCCCCACCTTACAAATCATGAATTTAAGGCTTTTATTCAAGTAGTATAATTTCTTTTTATTTTTCTGTTGTCTCCCACAGTCGTGAATATATAAGGAATTGAAAATCTTTAAAGTGCCAACTTTGGAAACTATTTCTGTTCTTTGCAAATACAGTAAATTTCACTACAGGGTCTGTTTAGTGCCTTGTTTTTTCAGAAAAGCTTAAGTTTTTTATATTACAGCCAAATAATGTCTTTCCATGCTTTTGAAAATTTAGTTGAGGAAGCCAATGCAATCTTTTGATTCTTGGGTTGTTTTTCAATGTGTGAAAGTTGAAGTTACCAAGACTTCAAAAAAGATAAATTGGGTAGGGATTGGGGGAGACTTTGGTGCCGACATTTAAAATGTGTTGTCTATGCTTACATTTATTTGCGGGTTTGTCCAGCATAATTTCTTCTTTTTTTTTCTTAAGTTGAACAAGCCATTGTTACCAATTTTTTATTAACATTTCCATTTTCTGAGGTAATCCCAAATCAACGTCTAGGTAAACCATAATGGAGGCCTGTTGGTGGTTCTTTTATTATTCTCGAAGGATTGCAGCGCCACCTACAGGAGTCCTTCTGCATACTACTAGCCCTCCTAGCAAGCATTCCTATGCCTGCCTATAGCACAAAGGAGAAATGAACAAGTCTAGAATGCAAAATACAGCAAGGAAACAAACAAAAATCCAACGGAAAGACTTACATTGTATCATATGTCTTTCAGGTATGAACTTTACTGAACTCTTTGAAAACAACTAATTTCTTGATTTTTCAACTCCCTAGGGAAATACTACTTTCAAAAATCTGGATTCTTTTAGCAAACAACTGCATCTTTAAAATAAGAAAACCATGCATTTTAAAAAATGTGTTGAGAAGAAATGAGAGGCAAATGTTTAATGGTACTGAATTTTGAAAAATCAATACAAAATTGTATAGCTGATCTGGAATTTAAAAAAATAAAATAAATGCATAAACTAATGTAAAAATAAAAAAAAATAAATTGGAACGTATTTTTTGTTTTCCTTTTCCCATTCTCTTCAAAACGTGGGTTTATTCAGTTGAAGACCTAGTTTCTATTTTTGGCAAAAGCCAGAGTTTTCTAGGTTTAGAACTCACACCATCTATTTTTGATAATAACAGACATCAAGTTCATATCCTTGTTCCTTGTGTTCTTCTTCCTCATGCATGTGAACTTTACTAATGGAAAACTGTTATGCAGACACATTATAAAACAGTATCTGTGAGAACCTTTGAGAGTCAAGGACGGATTGAGACCATGTCAGTAAACATCTAGTTGTTGAGTAAGGAAGAAGTTGGCATTCAAAAAGTTACCACTTCCCTCCTGTGGAAACAAGTTTAACTCCTGAAGGTCCAGTATTTACACTAGCCAGAGGGGGGAACTTCCGGTAATTACATCATTAAAATCTGTCTGCCTACTCTGCATGTGCCATGCAATCATACGCTTTGATGAAGTGGAGGGGGAAATTACCATAAATCTTGTTCACTACTAGAATGTTCATTGGTTCCTTTCGGTAATTTTATGTGGTGTGGATGAAAACCAGACTTTGTTCCAATCAAAGAAGGAAAAGTAGAAGGAGCAGAAGATATTTTTAGGGTGAAGACTAGCCAAGTAAATTAAATCAGACCATTAAGCTTAATGGGGTTTGAGAGAACAAGGGCAATTATTAGTTCAAAATAATGACCTTCAATCCAACTTCAAGGAAATGTGTAATAGCAGAATTCCCTCAGTCAGTCATTCAGTGAATCTCTCTTTATGTGTGTATGTGTGTGTGTGTGTGTGTGTTTCTCTCTCGCTCCCTGCTCTCCCTATGTCCCGAATATAACCACAGAGACACAGGGATCGGGTAGCAGGAATCAATAACCAACTAACCTGACCATGCGATATAGTTATATAGCTTAAATCTATGTTCCCAATAATATTAATTTCCTCTGATAGAATTAAAATAGCTCATCAAAAGTTAGCCATCCGGAGCCTTCTAAGAATCCAGGTAGAACAATTCTTTTTTTTAAAAAAAATTTTTTTTACGTTTATTCACTTTTTGATAGAGAGAGACAGAGCGTGAGTGGGGGAGGGGCAGAGATAGAGGGAGACACAGAATCCGAAACAGGTCCCAGGCTCCGAGCTGTCAGCACAGAACCCAACGCGGAGCTGGAACTCACGGACCCTGAGATCATGACCTCCGCTGAAGGCAGACGCTTAACCGACTGAGCCACCCAGGCGCCCCGGGGGAAGAATAATTCTTATAAAACTTGGCCCTGAGGGAATTTATGGC
>NW_026058364.1:0-38787 GCF_023721935.1 Panthera uncia
ATCGAGCACCCTTCCCATTAGCACCTTATTTGTGACACATGTCCATTCTCCTAGCGGGTTCTACTGTTTGTTCTAATGATCTCGGATGGATCTTTGCAAGCAGCAAGTGGATGTGCCAAGGTCATAATTGCCACATGTGGAAATAAATAACACTTAGGCTAATATAGTCTTGCTATGTCATCATCTTTTTCAGATGAACCAGATTCACATATTTTCTGCAGAGTTGTTTAATTTAAACATGCAAATGCCATGTTTACAGTGATAACCAAATGGCATGTTTCCACTAAGATGCAACCAACTACTGTTTCCTGTATCATATCACTATATTTATTACATTCTTTTTTTTAAAAAAATAGAAGTTACTTTTTTAATTTTTAAGAAGCAGGGAAGATTTCTCATACTGCTAAAGATTGGTGGAAGGGAAATCTCATAATGAAGCTGAGAGATACAAAGTCTAAAAAAACTCCATTTTCCAGGATGTTAGCCTTTTGCTTAAACATTCAGACATAACTTACACCATTTCCAGAAATAAGATTTATCACTGATGGAATCTAGAGTCTAAACGAATATACATAAACTTCTTCTGAAACAGCTGAGGGCAGCGGTGTCTACAAGCTGAGTGGAGGGGCTGTATTTATTATATTCCTATTTAGAACGTTTTTATATTGAAAAATTCTATCTTTAGCACTGAAATAAATTTCTGGATTAAAATGCTAAATGCATGGAATGAAACCTCCTAGTCTACCTCTACAAAATTATGACCAGGTTTTATGTATAGATTTTAAAAACAAATAAAATTTGTTTTCTATGTGATGATTTCTTCAGAGTTGGAAAGAAATGTGGCTATTTTACCACTACAATGACCTGTGAATATATCATGGCCATGCAGTTCAAAATGTTTTGCCAGAGATTATTTTTAAAAATAACATGTTGCCTGGATGGCTCAGTTGGTTGAGAGGCTGACCCTTGATTTCAACTCAGGTCATGATCCCAGGGTCATGGAATGGAACCCCATGTTAAGATTCTCTCTCTCTGTCTCTCTCTGTCTCTCTCTCTCTCTCTCTCTCTCTGTCTCTTCCCTCATTTGTGCTATCTCTCTGTTTAAAAAAATTAAAAATTAAAAAAATATATTGATAATGAATCTTGAACTCTCACTTTAATATTAAAGTTTCTTAACCTTGTCTTTTGTATGAACCATCAGTAGCTAACTGTAGAAGAAACAAAAATGAGATGTTAAACAAAGATTAATTTAAAATATCTATCAAATATCTTATTTGAAAAATAAGAAAAATAGCCTATTCCACTTATTTTAAGTAGAAAAACCTTCTCAAGGGAATGTTAATTGCCATACTACCTAAGATTCACTATATGTGTACTTACTAAGCAACTAGTATATCTTAGACTGTGGAGTGGGGAACACAGAACTGAATAAGATCTGGTTTCTCATCATGAGGAACTTGTAATCTAGCTAGCTGGCTATACAAACCTGCATATATAGTGATAATGAAAGTTTAGGGCTACAAGACAGTTACAACCAAAGTGGAGAAAGAATTTCCAGTTGGAATGATTAAAGAAAACTTTTTTAAGAGACATTATTTGAATAGATTGAAATTTTCATTGAAATGTTCATTTCATGAAGAAAATTGAAGCATGGTATATTGACACATTTGGTTTGAAATTCGATAGCTCTAAACTCGTATCCTGAGCCCCCCATTGGATAGACTTAAGAAAGTTACATAATTTCCTCATTTATAAATGAAACTGATTAAGAAACTTTCTCAGTCTCCTAATGTCTAATGAGGAACTCATAATTTAATTTTGGTAGAAAAATTAGATAGATAGATGATAGATAGATAGATGATAGATAGATAAAATCAGCAGTGTGGGGTGCCTGGGTGGCTTGGTCAGTTGAGAATCTGATTTTGACTCAGGTCATGATCTCAGGGTTCAAAAACAAATAAACATTTAAAAAGAAAATGTGCTGCGTGGAGCCTGGGTCGAGTAAAATGTGAAAGGCAACTACCCAACCTTCAACTGGCTGACCTTTTCCAGGTAACAGAGTAAAGGGAAAGGGGCAGGAAAGTCAGAGTCAAATCTTATCTCCTATATATATTTCCTCGTAATATCCTAACAGCATTTACCCGGCCTCATGGCCAGGTCATTCAGCAAGTTGTCTTTTAGGGTCAACCCTACTCAACAATAGGCTGTGGGAAATTAGTCTTTGAGGACTTTATAGATTTCTGTGTTATGTTTCTTTCTTTTTACCCTCTGTGCATTAGTGATAGAGCATCCCCCTTGTTTTTGCAGACATATACGTAATGTACTATGTCGTTTGCTTCTCCTTCTCTGCAGGTTACAGTGATCACCTTTAACCGTATAAAGTGCCTTTACAATTTTATTTCACTTTTCAGATGAAAAAGAACTATCACTTCGCTTTTTCAGAGTTTGATCTTTCAAAGAGTTCTCCTGTTAGGTAACAGTCTCCTTATTTTGTGGATGAATAACTTTAAAGGGAAACTGCATGTAATAAAATTATTGTGTATTGTGTATTACTCTCAACCAGGAACTATGCTAAGCACTAGATGCATTTTATCTTATTTAGTCTTCAAAAAGATAACAATGATAAATGAGGAGCACCTGGGTGGCTCAGTCGATTAAATATTTGACTCTTGATTTTGACTCAGGTCATGATCTCACAGTTTGTGAGTTTGAGCCCCCCCCAAAAGGCTCTGGGGCTGACTGTGCAGAGCCTGCTTGGGATTCTCTCTCTCCCTCTCTCTGTGTTCTTCCCCACCCCCACATGCACATGTGTGTTCTCTCTCTCTCTCTCTCTAAACAAAGAAGTAAGTAAAAATAAACTTTAAAAAATTCTTTTAAAAAGTTAAGAAAGATAACAATGATAAATGAAAAGGGGTAACAGTGTGGTAAAAGCTTGTTGAATTGAGGTGATAGTATAGATTCATTGTACTATCATAAATTTTATCTACAATCGAAGTTTTTCATAAAAATTTGAAAACCACTTATAATGCCTAGGTTTTCTATTTTAAAAATGAGGAAACCGAAACTCTGAGAAGTCAAATAACTTGACTACGGGTACTCAGTGAAAAGCTACAGATGGAACCCAACTTCAATTCAAAGACTGCTTTTAATCACTACACCACACTGCCTATGCACCAGGAACACTGTGTGGTGCAATGACTAGGTCACTTATACTTTCCACGGGAGTTCTACATGGAATATGAATCACCCCACCTTATAGACGCAGTGCAGGAGTTCAACTTGCTGAAGTTTGTCCAGCTAAATGGTGGCAGCCTAATCTAGTTTTGATATCAACCTTCTGGTCCTAAGACCAGTTTTCTTTGTCACTGGAGAAAACACAGCACCTGAAAAAGTTTACTCCAAGCCTGGCCATAAGCCCTAATCTTCCAGATGGAGCTCTGTGCCCTACAAATGAGGTCCCCCTGTGCTATTCTCACACACACACACACACACACACACACGCGCGCGCGCCATATTGATTTCACGACATCACTTCGCAAAAATACAAAATATTCAAGGCAAAAAATCTGCACATACGTCTATACTACTTCTACACGTCTACATTACAACTTCTGACATGAGGTCATGTACTCAGAGGATGAATTTTTATTCCGTGCCAAAACACGAGGGATTATAACTCCTTCAGAAGTTTCCAGCAATGTAAAACAGCTGGTAAATCATAGATAAGCCTAAGAGATACCAATCCTTATGATTTTTTGTGCGTATGTTATTCAGATTGGGGTAAACCAGGGCAAAATTGGCTAAATCAGATCGACTTCATCTTATTCCGCATGACTCTGGAGGGTGTAATTAAAACCAGTGATGGGAAGATACAGGGGAAGATATTTCGTCTGCTTATGAGAAACCACTTCTTGACAATTCAGACTGCCAAGCCATAAAATATACTGTTATGAGATGCAGCCAAATCCCAACTCCGTTTCTATTTGCTGCAGTTACTATTTGCTGCAGAAGAGAATTATATGTGAATAGGCTAAAGGGCTTGATTTAAATACTCTCTGAAGTTCCTTCAGATTCCAAAGTTTGGGGATTCTTCAAAATTAAACACACACAGAGGGAGCTGATATGGAAAGAGAAACAGGATATGTGTGAGGAAGATAAGACATGATGGAAGAGGTGCCTTGATTTTAAAATTCTTCTCTTTGAGGATCTCTTTGCCAATTCAAAGCTCTCCTCCTAAGAATTTGATAGCAATTCCATGATATTAAAACATAACATATACCCTGTGGGAACAGAATAAGATTGTAATAATAATCATATCCTAAGAGCACAATAGTATATAATTGAATATTGGTGAGTACAGAAGGGGGAAAATTGTAATTGGATACTGGTAACAAATGTGCAGCAATGATTCTAACCATTCCTAATTACATATCAAAGTGTGTTTATGTTGTGCCCCCAAATTGTAATGTTTAATATTACAATTAAATACAATTAAATTACAGTGTAATATTTCTGATTTTAGAGTTAGCCATCTGACAGTTTCTCTGCACTGATTTATTTTAAGAATGATTATGCTCATGGAAACATGTGCAGATGTTGAACTTGATGAATTTTTATTACTATTGGCACAGTCTTTCTAATTTATTTCAAAGAAACATTTTTTTCCTGGTTTAATTTGAAAGAATAATCATGAACATTTGGGCTCGGGAAACATCTTTTTGAGGGGAGGGGTTGACTGCTTTTTTTCCTCCTTTAAGTAAACATTAATTTTTAAATTCAGTGGGCAGGGGTGAAAAGGGGACTCAATGACTTTTCGTAGTGGAAAGAAGAAAAAAACAGTTAATTTGTTGCTAGTATCTTTATTTAGAAAGACAAGAAGTCATTGTACTTCTGCATTTTGTACAGTGGAAATATCCAAGTCTAGGTGTAAAATCAGGGAAATATAAAATGAGTCAGATTTGATTCAACATTAATTTATTTTTTTAATATGAAATTTATTGTCAAATTGATTTCCATACAACGCCCAGTGCTCATCCCAACAGGTGCCCTCTTCAATACCCATCACCCACCCTCCCCTCCCTCCCACCCCCCATCAACCCTCAGATTGTTCTCGGTTTTTAAGAGTCTTTTATGGTTTGGCTCCCTCCCTCTCTAATATTTTTTTCCTTCCCCTCCCCCATGGTCTTCCATTAAATTTCTCAGGATCCACATAAGAGTGAAAACATATGGTATCTGGCTTTCTCTGTATGGCTTATTTCACTTAGCATAACACTCTCCAGTTCCATCCATGTTGCTACAAAGGGCCATATTTCATTCTTTCTCATTGCCATGCAGTATTCCATTGTGTATATAAACCACAATTTCTATCCATTCATCAGTTGATGGACATTTAGGCTCTTTCGATAATTTGGCTATTGTTGAAATTGCTGCTATAAACATTGGGGTACAAGTGCCCCTATGCATCAGCACTCCTGTCACCTCACGGCAGTCAGAGTGGCCAAAATGAACAAATCAGGAGACTATAGATGCTGGAGAGGATGTGGAGAAATGGGAACCCTCTTGCACTGTTGGTGGGAATTCAAACTGGTGCAGCCTCTCTGGAAAACACTGTGGAAGTTCCTCGAAAAATTAAAAATAGATCTACCCTATGACCCAGCAATAGCATGGTCAATAGCATGCTAGGAATTTACCCAAGGGATACAGGAGTGTTGATTCAACATTTAATTGACTATGACATCATGGGTATACTATGACTCTTTTCACAGCCACTAACAAAAAGTCACTTGGCCATCACGGCAAAGGAGAGTGCCAGAAAAATGACATTAAGAACCTTGAATTGGGAGCGCCTGGGTGGCTCAGTTGGTTAAGTGTCCAGCTTCTGCTGAGGTCAAGTCGGCTCAGGTCATGATCTCACGGTTCTTAACTTCAAGCCCTGCATCGGGCTCTGTGCTGACAGCTCAGAGCCTGGAGCCTGCTTCAGATTCTGTCTCCCTCTCTCTCTTACCCTTCCCTACAGATGCTCTGTCTCTCTCTCTCAAAAATAAATAAACATTAAAAAAAAAAGAACTTTGAACTGTATGAATTTCACACATTCTTAATCTAACTACTGATGAGTTAAAATATCACTCTTTCTTTGTGAATGTTAAAATCACACAAAAACACATCAATTATGGTCCATACTGCCTATTGGATTCCGTTAGGCCTCATGTAAATTTTTTGTTCTAATACCATAAGTTAATTTCATTGAAGAAGGTATTGGTAATGGTGATACAAGGTGTAGGTTGGGCACTAATTTATTGATTTATTGATTTACTTAGTGTATATCATGTATATTGACGGCTCTGTCAATGATTCTGACTGGCACCCAGGTTTGGAAACCTCTGGCCTATATAAATAACACTGCTTGTACTAGTTAATCATATTTGGTGTCAAAACAAAGATAAAACAGCAGTCGTGGTGTCCCTAATATCTTCTGTTCTCTCCCGTTTCTTCTGTCATGGTGCACATCTGACTCTCACTGGCATTCTAAATTGATTCTACAATCTCAGCTAGTCCAGTGATCTCAATCTCCATCCTGACAAAGATAATACATGTTGTTTTTCTTCTTGTTTTAGGTGTAAGTTTGGTATACTGGGTACCCTTCACCTTCTACTTTCTTAAGCTATTGATTGATTCGTCACAGTCATTGACAAAAAAAGAAACGTCAAATATGGCACATGCTCTGTTTTCTCATTTTCATTCAAGGTTATTATAAACCTACCACAGGAAGAAAACTGCAATATACAGTTTGTGTTCCAGAAATTTTTCGCTAATCTAGACATATCACAGCTTCTTCCAAATGCCTACTGTCTACGTATTAAATATGATATGCAAAATGTATTAAGGGGAGAGTAGGTTATAATCCCTCCAATAGTATTTCAAATATGGTTAGCAAATGAAATACACACAAAGACACACACACACACACACACACACACACGCCTTTGTTCATACAGGGCTCCATACAGTAATAACTTTCTACCAAAGTTGAACTCTTACATCTTACAAAATGAATCTTGAAAAAGACAGAAATGCCTTGAAATATGTATTCAGTATTCCAGATGTCTTGTAAGGGAAAAATGATTAAAATACTTTGTCTAAGTTTTATGAAATAATTCTTGGCATTTAGAAAAAGTAAGGAAAAAGAAAAGAAAAATTTATTTAAAAAAAGTAAAATTGTGATATAAACACAAGAGCTCTCATGAGTTAAAAATGTAATTAGATGAAACCTAACTGCAAAGAAACTAGTTTAATGTGTTTTGTACTCTAACCTGAAATAGTGTATCAAAGGATACAAATTCTTGGAAAATATACTGAACGTACAGTGTTCTTGTATTCTAATACTAAAAATGTAATAGTGTAGCACCTAAATTTTCAATCTTATTTTATTTTTCCCAAGTTCTTTTTTTATTATTATTGCATTTTATTTTATTTATTTTTCATCATGATGAGTGAACTCTTTAATCCTCATCGCCTATTTCCCCCATCAGCCCCCCCCCAACTCCCTTCTGGTAACCATGAATTCTGGTAACCATGAATTTGTTCTCTACAGATAAAAGAGTCTGTTTCTTGGTTTCTCTCTCTCTCTCTCTCTCTCTCTCTCTCTTTATTTCCTTTGTTCATTTGTTTTGTTTCTTAAATTCCACATAGCAATGAAATTATATGGTATTTGCCTTGCTCTGACTGAACTATTTTGCTTACCATTATATTCTCTAGCTCCATCCATGTCATTGCAGATGGCAGGATTTCATTCTTTTTATGGCTGAATAATATTCTATTATTTATGTTATATAATAGAATATATAATGAAATATATAATTATATATATATATATATGTATATATGAATATTAGAGTAATTCAATTCTTAATTTTTTGAGGAAACTCCATATTGTTTTCCACAGTGGCCGTACCAATTTGTATACCCACAAACAATTCAACAGGATTCCTTTTCTCCATATCCTCACCAACACCTGTTGTTTCTTGTGTGTTTTATTTTAACCATTCTGATGGCTGTGAGTTGATCCTGCATTGTGGTTTTGATTTGCATTTCCCTGATGATGAATGATCTTTTCATGTGCCTGTTGGCCATCTCTATGTCTTCTTTGGAGAAATGTTTGTTTATGTTTTCTATTTGTTTAATTGGCTTATTTGTTGTTTGGGTATTGAGTTGTATTGGTTCTTTCTATATTTTTGATACTAACTTTTTACTGGATATGTCATTTACAAATATCTTCTCTCATTCAGTAGGTCGCCCTTTTAGTTTTGTTGATCGTTTCCTTCGCTGCAAGAGATTTTTATTTATATAGTTTATTTTTGCTTTTATTTCCCTTGCCTCAGGAGACATATATAGAAAAATGTTGCTACAGCCAATGTTAGAGAGATTGCTGCTTGTGCTCTCTTTAAAGATTTTTATAGTTTCAAGTCTCACATTTAGTTCTTTAATCCATTTTGAGTTTATTTTTGCCTATGGTAAAAGAAAGTGGTCCAGTTTCATTCTTTTGCGTATAGCTGTCCAGTTTCCCGGACATCATTTGTTGAAGAGACTGTTTTTTTCCCATTGTGTATTCATTCCTCCTTTTTCAAAGATTAATTGACCATATAATTACAGTTTATTTCTAGGTTTTCTTTTTTTTTAATTTATTTATTTATTGGGAGGGGCAGAGTTAGAGGGGGAGAGAGAATCAACATGCAGCTCGATCTCACGGAATCATGAAATCATAACGTGATCCAAAATCAAGAGAAATCAAGAGTCAGACAAACTGACTAAGCCACCCAGGTGCTCCCTGGGCTTCTATGTTATTCCACTGATCTATGTGTCTATTTTTATGCCAGTACCATACTGTTATACTTAATACTATTTTGTAATACAACTTGAAGTCTGGCATTGTGATACCTCCATTTTGTTTCTTTTTTTTCAAGATTGCTTTGGCTATTCAAGGTCTTTTGTAGTTCCATGCAAATTTTAGATTTGTTCCAATTCTCACAGTCCATATGCTTGTGGGTCTTGATGGCCATTCCCATGAAATACTCTCTAATCTCCTCCCAGGAAATAACCTACCCATCTCTGCATCTCATATTTTTCCTAATAATTTACAACATTCCATCTTTAATTACAGTTTATTGTAAACACGACTTGCATAGTGAAGGGCAGGAACTAGATTTCATTTCTTCTTGAAAACCTGACACATCCTGCAACATATAAAACTGTAAGTAAATAGTCATGAGAGAAATTAATCACTCTACTTTCTGCAGCTTTGTCTTGCAGTTAAAGGCAATTTACTTTCTTAATTGTTCAGTGACTTTCTGGGTATCAGTTTTTTTCATGAAAAAAAACATCGCATGCATATTTTATAGAAATTGGAAATATAAAAAAATTAAAATTGCCTATTGTGCTTTCACCCTTGGGTAAACACCTTCAACACTCTGCACAATTACTTCTAAATGCTTTTGCTATGCCTATATGTAGCTATTTTTATAGTTGCAAATAGCATATATGTTTTTGTGATATGCTTTTTAGTTTTCTGATGTACCTTATAGATTTCCACAATTATAAAAATAAGTCATATAAATAAAAATAATAAAAAATAAAAATGTTTATTTATTTTTGAGAGAAAGAACCTGAGAGAGAGAAGGGGACAGAAGATCTGAAGCAGGCTCTTCACTGGCAGCAGCGAGCCCTGTGTGGGGCTCGAAATCATAAACCATGAGATCACGACCTGAGCTGAAGTCAGATGCTCGACTGACTGAGCCACCCAGTCTCCCCTTCCACGATTTTTTAAAGCAGCTAATCTAATACAATCTTATTAACCATAAGTGTATACAAGATCAACAATGCCTTTGATGGTCTTAAAATCTTTATTAACACTTTCAATTATTTAGAAATATTATACAGTAAGAGCAAATAAGGGCTCCGGGAAGAATAGAACTAAGATAATTGTTTATAGTCATGATTCTCTATGTGTATGATTCACGCTTATAACCTAAATGGTTTGGGAAATTCGTACGCACGTTTCTAATAATACAAAATGAGAGAAAACAACAGTTGTGGGAAAAAAGTGTGCTCTTTCATTCACTAAAAAAAAATTGCTGAACACTCAGCCCTGAATTAAATCCACAGTGAACAAGACATACCAGATGACTCTGCTTAAAGAACTTACATTCTAATTAGGGAAGAAGACAACATAGAGTTAAGCAAATAACTGAAATCAGTGCAGCTTGCAATGCCAAGAAGGAAATAACAAGGTTGCTGTCCAAGGAATAACCGGAGGGACCTACTTTCGAAAGGATCACCCGCAAAAGGGCAAGCCACAAGAGTACGGAACTAGTCCCGCCACAAAGAATAGAAAGTACCTGGTCCTGAGAGACACACATCACTCATCCTCTAGGAAAGGGCAGAAAGCTGGCCAGCATTGCTAGAGTTAGCAATAGACTGAAGAACATTTTAGAGACAGGAAGAACTTGGATCGTGATGGCCCATATATCTGATCTTAGCTACGCTACAAGAGTATATTAGATTTGTAATGCATCTAAATATAAAAGCTATTAAACTTTGCAACTTCCAACTTCTCCTACCATTTCCTTATGTGATATATGTACACTTATGAAGACAGAAGTTCTACAAGTCTGGTTACAAATGAGTACATTTTTCTAATTCATTTAGGTAGGTCATTATAAAAATATATATGCTTTTTAACTTAGGATAAAACTGAATGCATTCAATGCAATAATGCACACAGAAATGTTGATTGAGTCAGAATTGCTGTTGCTACCGAGACAAGGGTGTGAAATTCAAATATATCGGAGGAAATTTATATCAGTTGCTGCTTATTTGTGTTTTATTTTCTTTAAGAACGATAATTCAAATAAGAATCCATGGAAATGGAATAGAAGTCTGAATATTACTTCAATAAATTACTTTGTTAATTGCGTTATACCATTAACATCTCATCTTAATTCATATAGATGGTTCTGAAACATGAATTATTCATGTTAATTTTTAATCTGTAGGTTATTTCTTACCACTCAGACCCTCATTGGCTTCCTTTTGCCCTCCTGTATTTCAGCTGAGTTTCATACCTGCCTGAAGCTTAGGAAACCTCGACTTTACATGAGTGCTATGGTAGACACCTAGTTTTCACATAACATATTCTCCTCCACCTCCTTTCATCTTAATGCTATTTTTAGCCTGCATTTCCACCTACTCTTTTTCATCAATTTCCCATTTATTCAGCACATCCAGATTCATGACTTGATATTCTGGCTTCTGGCGTTTGACTTTCTGGTGGTCAGGGTGGAGAACAGCCCAGAGGCAGGAGGACCTAGGAATTTTTAAATTTTATCCTTTGAGGTTTCCTCCCCCACCCTCCAGAGCTATGTGGCTTATTCGGGGTGGGGCCAAGATGGCTATGGTGGGTAGGGGTGTGGGGATGGCCATATGTCACCTCCTTTTGGGTTGCATCCATGATGATGAGAGGGGGCTCCATGATGCCTTGGCTGAGGAAGGCTATCATCTGCACACAGTCTCTGACCAGGGAGCTGGGAGTCCAGACCACATGGGCCAGACACAGCAATGTCTTCAGCTGAGCCTCCCTCCAACTCTGCAGGTGGTTACATCACCATCAGCCCCATCTTCTCAATGACCAGATTCCAGAATTTGAGTTGTTATGGATTGTAGTTCTGCACGCCATCATGGACTTCCACATTGACCTTGGCCCTACCAGCATTCTCCTGGGACAACATAGTGTCAGGTCTAGAATTCCCCTCTTATGAATATACAAAAAAGGCAGGCATAAACTTTTTCTTCCAGGTCAGTTATTTATTAAAAATTGATACCCAGAGATGCACGTCTTCCAAAACAGAATCCGGGACCCTCCTTAGACCAACTGAATCAAACTTTCCAGGGCCAGTAATTGAAATTTGCTTTTAAAAAATACCCCTGGTATTATTTAATATTTATTTGCACTAAGATTTGGAACTCCAATTGTTTAGAGTTCATTTATTTACATTCACTTATATCTGACATCTGCCTCTTTCTATGGAGGATTTTAGATGGCTAAATTTCCTAAAAAACAAGAAAAGTCAAAATATATGAGAAAAAAATTAATATATGGATGACTGTGGAAAGTAAACAAATATGTTTCTTTACTTAGTTTTTTTTTATTTTTCTGATTGTTGGTAACTAAAAATAGGGGCATTTGCTTCAAGCTAGATTTTTTTTTAAAGAAAAGATAGGTATTACAGTTAGAACTCAAAAGATTCACATTTCTGTTTTTTAAATTTTTTTTAATGTTTATTTATTTCTGAGACAGACAGAGCATGAGTGGGGGAGGGACAGAGAGAGAGGGAGACACAGAATCCAAAGCAGGCTCCAGGCTCTGAGCTGTCAGCACAGAGCCCGACACAGGGCTCGAACTCACGAACCGTGAGATCATGACCTGAGCCGAAGTCAGTCACTCAACCAACTAAGCCAACCAGGCACCCCAAAAGATTCACATTTCTAAATGAGCAAGAGCAAAGAAGAGAGAGACATTATAGTTCCAGAATCTCAAAAGCCTATACATAGATATAAATAGAAGAAAATCTAGACAAATATCTAAGTATAGAGAGTAAAAGTTAGCTACTAAAATTCTTTGGGCTCTGGAAATGGAAGACCACCTTCTAAGTAGTTCAGCATAGAGGTAATTCCTAGGGAAGTCTTGGGGATGCATCAGAAAATGGTCCCAGCCTTTGATATCTCCAAAGTGATGCAACAGGCACCTAAGAAACATAGCTGCCTTCAAGAGAGCTTGACCTGTGGGACAAATGGAGACTATGGTAGGCTGGATGGTGCAAGTCTGCCTCATCTAGGAGGTGGCCCAAATTTTCCAGAGGAAGTGTCCTTAGCTGGAGTTTTGAAGAAAGGACCTGCCCCACTTCTCTGTGAAAGAGATGCCGCTAGGTATATGCTTCGAAGGACTGAACAATCATCCGTTGGTGAATCTCACAAAAAAAGAACATTTGCCTCAAGCCGCCAGGTAGTTGCATACATGAAGTGAAGAATTTTTAAAAGATTATTTTACTTTTTAAAAATTCACATATCGTACTGCAGTGGAATCTGCTAATCCAAAATGTCATTCTTGTCTCAGCAACTGTGTTAGATATGATGTACTAACAACTGCAGGCAATGGCAACACTGGAATTGAAGAAGTCAACCTATTTGAGATAAAATGGATTCAAAGCATCACTAAGACCTCAGAGTCCTAAAAACTGAGCCCCTCTGTCCGTTGGCCCCAAGGACCAGAGACTAAGGGCAGGGTCGTGCTCTTGAAGGAGACATTCTCAGCCCCAAGCCTCGTGTCCTGCTGCGGGCCCTGGAATTTTAGGCAAGCCATTTAACCTTGTATAAATTGATCTCATCCCAAAAGAAGGATAATACTTGCTGAATAGGGTTGATCAAATATATGCATGCATACCACATAATGCTGTTGATGTTTTAAGACCTAACGTTAATTAAGCTATTCAATTACATTTAAAGTGTCAAAACAATCCTTGATTTTTCAAATGGCTGCCGAGCATGACCATATACAAAAGTATATATCCTCTTAGGTAGCACTCATGTATATTCTGGGGCAAGCTTTCTAAGGGGAGTGATACTTGAACCTTTATGTTCGTGTTCCCTCTTGCCCATGACATAGCATCTTTCATCACTAACACATGCAGGCTGGAAGGTGTCCTACATACTCTGTATCTCTTCTCGTACTGATGATAGTCACAAGCAGAAAAATTGAATCACTCTCCTGTAGTTTATAGTAGCTTATTTGTTTACTGCCTTCTTGGTTAATACTCCGATAACATGCAGATTTTGTGCCCCCCTTGAGCATGATTTAGCACGTTGTTTGCAGTTTAGAAGTGCTTAAGCATACTTCCCTCCCAACACCAACCCCGAACAGAGCTGCCATTGTTCAGAGTCAGCCAGAAGTGTGATGCGCTCGCAACAAACAGGATTTCAAGAGCTAGAATCAATGAGTATACTCAGCATTACCACACTGCATACCCCAAAGGAATGGCAAAATGACACATGAACGGGAACTAATGGTTGATTATCTCATGGAGCATGACAAAGATTTTTCCAACAGTTGGCTGCACGGATTTGGAGGCTGTTCTTTGGGAGACACATCACATCCATCCACAGAAATTATAATTACAGCATATTCCAGGCTGAAATTATTTTAACCGGCTTTAGTGATGTATCATTTGTTTTACATTTCCTCTGAGAGTTTATACAATAGATAGCTATTGTAGGTAACTGCATATACACGTAAACACACACAGAGAGAAAAGAGAATTATAAGCAGTTTCAGATTCTGTTTTCACACCTGTCAATACATTTATCTAACACTAGCAGTTTTCCAGTCTCAGGGCCAGGACAAATTTTTGATACTGAATTTCAATGCCAGCCATTTTTTCTCTATTCTAATGGAGGTTCTTATGCTGGCACCTGTGGGGGCACACACATGCCTTCCTTAATAAGAATGGAGGCCTGAGGATTCATTAAAGCATCCTTTTTCAAAATTGCACGCGGTTTTAACATTTCACAAAACTGGGGCGCCTGGCCGGCTCAGTAAGTTAAGCGTGAAACTCTTGATTTTGGCTCAGGTCACGATCTCACAGTTCGTGATATTGAGCCCCACGTCAGCCTCTAGGCTAACAGTGCAGAACCTGTTTGGGATCCTCTCTTTTTCTCTCTCTCTCTCTTTCTCTCTGCTCCTCCCCTGCTCTCTAGATAAATCAATCAATCAATAAAAATAGAACTTGAAATCTATAAATCCACATTTCACAAAATTGCTATTGCCAGATTTATGGCTTACTTCACTGAGGCAAATAAGCACTTTAAGAACATGTTAACTGGGAGAACATTTGCTAAGCACGTCTGACACCTCTATGGACATTATCTGCTTCATCTCCCTAAGGTTTCTAAGTCTAGGTTACATATAAATCTTTCTTTTCTAATGTTTAGGGCCACGTAAAATGATGCTGGTAGTGTTTGCTTGTCACTAAGCAATAATTTTAGAGAAAGTGAAAATCAACATAATTATAAAACACAGTTGAAGCACTTACTTAGGGGAGGGGAAGTAAAGGTTACTGTATACCCTGTTATTTTAGCTGCTAATTTTCTAGCATTTCCTTTCTGCCCCCAGCTAGCTTAACAATTAGTTTCAGCCTCTCATTGTCACAGGAAAAAAAATACTAGTCTCTCCCTGTAGTGAGAATTTTATTTTCTTTTTCTACCTAATCTGAAAGATCTAATCCTCAGGGGTTAAGCAATAGTTTTCTGTAAGCTGATGATTCTAATCCTCAACTGATCCCTACTTTTATGGGGCAATGTGGGCAAATCACAAGTTTCAAGTTCTTCTTTTATGAAGTAATTTTAGTAACTCTTTGGGCTTAGATATATCTTGAACTCTAATAGATTTGTAAAATATACAATGTATATGTTATACAAATCCATAAGTTATATATATATATATATAAATATATAAATATATATATAAATATATAAAAAATATAAATATAAAAACATATTTTTATATTTATAAATATAAATATAAATATAAATATATATAAAAATATATAAATATATATATAAATTTATAAATATATATTTATATATATATATAAATTTATATATATATATTTATATATATATATTCCAATTATATATAAATAAGTTCCACATACAGCCTCAAATTTGTTAACATACATGAATTATTATAATTTTGAATAATATTGTTACTAGCCCTCTTTTAAAAGTACTTTTCCATTTTGGAAATATATTAAGTCTTATGACAAAAGTTTCATAAAAGAGAAAAAAAGAATTCCTCATAATTTAAACTGACTGCTATTGTCATTTTGATGTTTCTCTAGCCGAAGAATAACACTCAGATCTCGGTATGTCTCCAGGTTGTATTTATTCTTCCCTACCTGCATCTGCATTTCCTAAAATTTTAGCCCAATTTCAATTTCTGAAGCTTTCCCAACTTATCTTTGAAGTCATTCAGAAGATCTCACAAATATTCCCAAACTCAGAACTTGGGTAACCAGCAGGGATCCCATAGACTCAGTGGTTCCTGCTCTGATCTATGCTGTCGTGCTGCTTTAAAGATACCCCATTCCCTCCCCACCATGACTCTATTACCATTGAGCCTGCTCTGAGGCTACCAATAACTGAAGCAGAATATAGCATCATTGTACAGCTGACGATGCCACCCCCTATTGCTGTCAGTTTCTGGTACCAACCTTGCTGAATTCACTCATGCTGGCTTGCATTTTCAGTCTCCCAGAGATTTTTATAAGACGGCTAGGATTTTAGATTCTTCTTTCCAGATTAAGCATAAATCCATAAAAATGGGGCCAGAAAATAATAGTGTTGGTGATGATCCTGGTGACCGTGGTCATCATCATCACCGTGTGTATTATACTCTAAAGTATAGCCCTCACTGTACCTTGGCCCATGGTCTTTGAACCTCTTCTTTGCCAATTTAGAGAATTTGTTGACAGGTTGTCTTTCACAAGAGAAAAGGCCTATTGGACCTGTAAAGTAAGACCAACTTAGGTTTATGCTATGGCACCGATATGGGTATATTTCCCTCTGTTCTGTTGTCTTCCACTCAGGAGTACCATATGGACTGCGCCTAGAGCTAAGAATACCGAAGTAAATAAATCAGTTATAGCTCTCCTCATATGGAGCTTAGAGTCTATTAGGTAGAGGAGAGACAGACGGTAGACGAATGTTTGCAGTATTAATGAGTATTATAAAAAGTAAATTATAGGCTGTGATGTGAGGCCGGAGAAAGTGAATCTAATGTCAGGCAAGGATGTCAAACTGGCATAGTGTGTGTGTGTGTGTGTGTGTGCACGCGTGTGCACAGGTACTGGCCTATGTCCCTATTGTGTCCCAGGTGTGACTAGTCCATTGTATCATATGAAATGGCTTCACACATTTATATTGCCTACTTGGTCCCAAGACAACTTGGAGTTTGTGAGTAAAAGAAGATATCCCAGATGTAAGACTTAAAAAAATGAGATGGAATTCGTCATAAAAGATGGGTGCGGGATGTTGGAAAAGAGCATTTTAGTAAAAAGACCTGTATATACAACAAATAAATATATTGTTAACGACAACAGCAATAATAACAACCATTTTTATGTCACAGGAACCATTCTAAGTAGTTTATATTTATTATGTCATTTAATCTTATATCAACAACATCAAGAAAATTCTATTCTAATCCATCTTTTTGTAGATGAAGAAACTGAGATTTAGAGATAAAGTAATGTTGCAAAGTTTACCAAGTCATCCAATGGTCAATTTAAGATATGAATCCATTTTTGTCAACTTTAAAACATAAAACCTTAACTGCTATGTGAGCATTGTTTTAAACTGTGGGTCCTGATCCATTAAAGTGTCATGAAAGTAATTTAATAAATCAATTGCCTAGAACTTTTCTTTTTTGGTAAATACAATAGAAAAAAGATAGAAAATATTACAGCATGTCATAGCTAAAATGGATGTGTTATTTGTTAAAAAATTTTGTGTCATTAAAATGCATGTATGAGCATAAATTATTATAATGTGAAATCTAATTTTATTTTTTGGGGTCAAAAATATTTGAAAAAGAAAGAATTAATCTATACTGACTCTCCAGCTCTAAAACAGGAAAATAAAACAATGCTCAGTATGATAGTTGCATAGAGAGCGAGGGGAAGATTATTAGGAGGATTATTAGTGAAGCAGGTCGAATGATAGAAGATTTTTCTGTGCTACAAATTTGAACTTAATTTAAGGGTATTGAAAAACTACTAAGGATTTAATTAAGAGAGTGATATGGTATGTATTTTTCAAAGATCATTTTGGAATAAATTAAGACAAGAAACTCCCAGAGATATCGGTCAGGAGAATATTGTGATTCTCCAGGGAAACAAAAATGAGAGCTTGGATAAAGACGTGGCAATAAATGTGGAGAAAACTGGAAACAGATTAGTGCTATTTGGGGGAAAGAATTGACAAAACAAGTACGTGATTTTTCTCCCTTGCTTTTATTTGTATACTATTAATAAGAGTCTAGATCTAATTTTTAACCTGCCTGTTTAAGTTTAATTTTCATTGTGAACATTATTTGATATAATTATAAAATGTTATTTAAAATTATTTTTAATATGTGATATTAAACTGTTAGCTACAATTTTCATAATAAAAGTAATAAATACTAGCTTTTGAGCTAAAATCTACACTAAAAGTTTTCTGCAGCAAAAAAAAAAAAAAAATAGAAATCCACCGTAAAGAAAAATAATTGCATAAATATTTCTTTTAACTATATACACATTATCCCTCTCAGACTAGAAGCTTTATGAAGGTATAATGTTTCTCTGCATTATACAAAAATTATATAAACCTAGTGTTCATGGGTGCAAATATTTTTGAATGGATACACCATAAATCATGTAATCAGAAGTCAAGATTATAATTCTGTCTGGTTGTACTTTATATTACATTAACTTTAATTTTATTTAAATTGATTTTTCTAAAACGAAAAGCAGCAAAGCAACAAAAAAAAGAGAGAGAAAGTAAAGGAGAGAAGGAGGAAAGAAGGGAGGAAGGGAAGAAGTTGTTTTGTAAATCTATTATTTTAAACCAAAAAAAAGAAAGTTGGCACGGGAACTTCATGAAAGAATTGTTTTGTTTTGTTTCGTTTTGTTTGCAGATTACCTTTGCTTATATGCAAAGAGCAATTTATATTCCTTTAAAAATTTGGTTACTATGTTTTACCCAAAATAATTAAGAGAAAAAAAAAAAGACTACACAGTCTCTCAAATCAGGATAACATTACCTATGTCATAGTCTTGCAGTGAAGATTTGGGTATGTTTATCCTTGTAAACCAGTGGGTACATAATAAGCATTATGTAGGCGTTTGGAAAAGGAAGGAAGGAAGATAGGGAGGGAGGATGGTCATTCAGCAATAGTTCTATTTCAAGAAATGCTTTCAAGAAAAAAAATGCATGCCATTTTAAGTTTGTTTACTTAAAGCGTGTATTAACAATTGGAAAGGACTGATTGGTATCATTTTGCATCCACAGTTAGGAAGATGTTTTTGTACAAGAGACTGATGGAAGAATGTTGGCGCCTGCTTCATCATTCTTAAAGAATAAGCCAGCACCTGTTATCACTATAGGCAACAGTGCTTTACCAGCCATTTCGCATGCTGATAATTGATCCTGAAGATTCTGACACCCAGAATACAGTCTACATGCCTTGAATGGCCCTTAAGTACCTGGAGGGTTGACTAAATCAAATATTTTGAATTACAAAATTATTATATGCATGAAATGATCATGTTTAGCACATTAATTTTGACTATGCATAAGGGACCCATCTTTATTTCTCTAAATTATTACAGAAACAAGGAAACAATTTTCTCTTTTTTAATCTATATCACAAAGTAATCATACTAAACTGAAGACAAAGTAGAGAACTTGTTCAACAAAAAATAATTTTTGGATATGAGTCTGAATAGTAGTAACTAGTTTAAGGCAGGCTAACAGCTTTAATATTGAAGGATGAGAACAAGTAAATAAGTACATCTATAAGTACATATATATATTTATATAGACCCACATATGTGCACATATACATATTTATGTGAATTTAAGTTAGTATTAATCACTCTTCATTTTGCATTAGTCTGGACACACATATAATTCTATTTGATTTTCACAATTATACACAAATTAATAATAAAAGTCATCATTTATTGAGTGGTAAAACCATTACCAGGCATTTTACTAGAAATTTCCAATATATTCTTACCTCATTATTTATTAAAATAATTCAGTAATGTAGGCATTATTATTTCCATTTTAAAGGTGAGATAAAGAAACAGAAATAGTGATGCTTGGTAAATTAGAACCATGGTATATAAGCTTCTCACCTTAATGTTAAAATATCCTGTGATATAGCATCAAAGTGGACGTGCGTTTCCCAGGCAGAGCTATTTGAAAACCTAAATTTATTGTCATTTCGTAACAACTTACTCCTGTTGATGAGGATGAAACTATCACTTTATTGCATTTTATTTGCACTTTGTAATTATACTACATATATCATATTATTTCTTGCAGCTCTGTTCTCTACTTTTTTGTGCTAAGTAATGGGCTACACTTTTACATTTAGGGATCAAATAAGCTGCCCAATATAATGATGTTTCTGTCTGTGTATATGTTGCCTCGCTAAATAGACTTTAACTTCACTGTGGGCAGAGACCGTTAGCTATATGACGAACTCTATAGTATCTTGGTCAATACAAAGTGCAGAGGTATTCATTTAATATCCATTGTCTCGTAAGTTTGTTTGTTAAGAACATTACCAAAGATATGTAATAATCTACCAACTGCCCAGTCCTTTAACATGAAAAACTTGGTAACTTTGAGGTATGTTTATTTCCTTAGAGTAAATCTCTCTTCCTTTCAATGTTTATATTGTTTTTCTGCTCCAAGATCATGCAAGACTAATAGTAATATTTTAAATATCCATTAGCTTACCAAGCAAACTTCATGTAGACCATAGAATTGTTGATTTCTTATTCCCTTAACACACTTCTCCAGCCAAGTGCCAAATGATACAGATAAAATATGTAAATAAAGAAACTTTGTATAAAATATGCACCAAAAATATTGCATTTCATGGCATTATTAGAAAGAATAAAAATTACCACTCTGCAGTTGGAAAAATTCTTTACCTGATAAAGAACCATTTATCACCAAGAATTTTTTAAAGTTGCATAATATAAGATTGGCTAAGCAGAAATAATACTTTTAATGAATAGTAGAACCTTGTTCACATGTGTTCACGACTATAATAGAGATATGATTTAAACATTTTCATTTGGTTGAGAGACCACACAGCATATTTTTCTCAATTCAAGGAAAGTACAAAGTCAACAACTCATGTTATTAGAAATGAATGTCAACTTTAAATAAATAAGAAGTACAATATAAAAGAATTTACTTTGAGACTAACTTTCATTTTTGTATCGCTCTGAAATTTCAGAGACTTTCTGATGATGAATAGGCCCTTTAAGACACTGCTGCCTCTTCTAGAATGTTAAATGCTTGGACATGACCCGAAATAGTCCACATACCTGTAAACTGAGAACAAGATTCATCATACACTAGGAATGCAAGAAAATGAAGCCCAGGGAAGGAAAACACATATGGCATTTCACATGACAGATCATGAGGCTAAATTGCTCTTTATATTTAAAGTTAAGAGAAAAATCCAAAGCTTATAAAATCAAAAGCCCTGAAACAACAATAAAAGCCACCAAGAGCTTCTCAAGCCTCTCCCAATTCTGATATTGAATCAGTTCAAATGGAGACTATGAATATGTGATTAGCTAATCCTTGAATCAAATTTCACTTCTATGTAGCTCAAACTCTAAATACAGAAGGGGAAAGGAAAGAAGAGGGAACAAGCTAAATTTTAACAGGATGCACAATGAAAGAACTTACCAAAACGAAAATCGTGACTCTATGGATTATTCATGAAAAAATAAGGCAATTATGCACAAACACATATGTACACGTGCACATATTGTCTCAGTCTTTCTCTTTTTCTAATTAGCAGCATGATGAATCTTAGGACTATTTGAACGACATAGCTTTCAGGCAAATGAATTCAAGGGCAAAGCATTACTGCCTCAACCTCGGAACACCTATTTTAAGTGCTGATATTTTTTCCCCTATTGTTTGTTTTAGGGACTATTATAGAGGGTTGGGTTTGGTAGAAATATGAACTTCAGGTGAAACTTTACTGTTATAAATTGTGTTCAGCATATCAATTTCCACGACTGAAATTCAAGCTTACTCTGATGTTGGTCTTTCTGCAAAAGGCCATTTACAAAATTTAACTGGATCTACTCTATCTTCCTGGATGTAATTAAACATATAAAAGGCAAAAATCTCCTCTTGAAGAACTGGATTGCTTGTTTCATTTTTCAAAGGAATTTCAGAAGAAAGATATTAATTTTTATCCTTAAAAGTGTGCTTAAAATATTTTGTTCTAATGTATGAGAGGAAATGACTTATGTGTCTTTCTTACCCCTCCCTATATTTATGAGTGGTAATAGAAATTACATAAAATCTCAAAAGAATCATTCAAACCTTAGCCTGTTATGAATTACAATTTCTTTTTTTATGTAAGAATATAATAATATTGCGGTTTGATTATTCAATATAGAATTGCTAATTATATACTTTCTCTGGGGAGCTACAAAGAAGGAAACATTTATTCTGCCAATAAAGACCAAAATAACAAAGTGGAATAAATTCCACAATTCTTTTTTTTTTCAAACATTCGCTTACTGTGTCTTTTGAATTCTATCCCATAATTTCCCCTCAAATTAACTTCACCCCTTCATTTCATGCATTTGTTCATTCATAGAACACGTTTTTGCATGTCTCCCATGTTTCATGTGCTAGACTGTGCTCTGAGAGCACCAAGATTAAAACAGGTTAGAGACCTCACTCCAAAGAACTTCCAGTAATTAGCCGGAGACATTCAGGAGCTGGCAATAATAATATAATTGGGCAAGTGTCCATGGCACAGGCTCACAGTTACAAAATTTCTGAAGGCACCTGACTGGATCCAAAGAAAAGGTAATATTCAAAGAGAGTATTCAATGACAAGTGTTAATTTAAGTGGGTTGACAAGATCAGTAAAGATGTAGGTAAAGAGAACACTATCTGAAAATACAGACAGCATGACTCACTTAGGAAACTACAAGACTTTCTGCAAAACTGGGTAAGAATTACAATCTCTTGAGGCTGTATAAGAGATCAAAATAAAAATGTCTCAATAGGACAAAGCATAAGGGTCCTTGTGAGCATATTGCAAAGTTTTTCCTACAGCTGTAGGACTGAGATCCCCATTTTCCTACTAGCTGTCCAATGAGGACTGCTCTCAGGTTCTGGTCATGTGGCTCCCTCCTTCGTCCCTCTCATTTTGAGTTTCTGGTTATCACTCTCAGACCTCTAGACCCAGGTCTCACAGAATTACATCCAGGCCACCCGGATAATCCTCCTTTTTAAAAATCAACTGTGCCATGGAACAACCCTAATCATAAGGTGAAATCCCTCATATGCAGGGAATCTTCTAGAGTATCCTAGAATTCTGCCTACCACACTGGTTAACCAGTAAAATATTGCATGGGACCTTCTACTCACTTTCTCTTCCCTGCCTGCTGCCAGATACAGCTAACCGATAGGGGACTCTGAGGCCTTGAGAGATAGTGGGGCCACCAGATGAAAGGGACATAGGTCCTGGAATGAACATAACCACCGTTTACTCTTCCCAACCCCCACCGTCTTGCATCGTTCTGGGAAGTAAATAAATTGTTCTGGGAAATAAATCTTTATTGCCTTAGATTTGTTGGAGTTCTTTGTTCAGTTGATAACCCTTTTTGGTTTACATAGAAATTTGTGTCAAATGACAATAAAATAATATTGTAATCTATTAGAGCTTACGGTTTTCCAGCTTTTTATGTAGTCTTTCCTTTCCCAATAATCCAGGTATTTCCTCTCCCTTTCTATGTATGGTGGCCTTGAATAAAAAGCTATGTTGTGAGCTACTAAGTAGAGTTTGTAAATCTTACCACCTGCAGACATCAATTTGAAAGCCAAGGTGTTTTGATGTGCAAAATATGTAGGCTTTATTGAGAAACAAACGTTTCTCTTGGAATTATGAAAAAACTGGCTTTTGCTTTTCCAGAACAAAGTTGTGGGGTTCAGGCTACAGACTAACAGAGCAGTGAAAGATGCATGCTAATAGGCAATCGTTTACTTGCCTAACAGAAAAAAAAAATCTGATTGCTGAAAGGAAGAGGAGGCTGGAGGGGTTGTGAGGAGACACTGAGAAGCAGAAAAGTGTATGACCTTGGGGGGATCTGTGAGCCCCAAAGAATAAGAGCTGACGAAGGTGCTTCATGGAGACTCCATGTTGGAAAAGCACCTGTTTGAGTTCCGAAGTATTGAATGGGTAGACTTATCTGTAGGGGCTGAGAGCCAGGACAAGGTCCCAATAGCAGGCATGAACTTTTCCACTAGACGCAAAGTCTGGGCCAGTGAGGATAGAAGGCAACGTAAGGCAAGATGGGGACCCTGCTGGGGAGCTGCTGAAAATGGAGGATGACACTCATTACAAACAACCCTCCCCTGACATTAAAAAGCTACATTAAATGATGCCCTCCTCTATATTACTGTCAGATGACTTTCAGGGAGAGGGAAGAAAACAGAGAAGTGGGGGGAGAATTAATTTATTTTGAATGTTTCAGGGGAGTGACTGGGTTTATGAACTGGCAGTATTAGACTTTCCATCACCAGCTGAAATAGAGGCCCAAACTGAAGTTATTTGGAGAAATATGTAAAATTGCATCTACGAAGATAGGATGTAACATCTTTCCTAAATCATTTGGTGGAGTACTTTTTAATTGAAATTTTAATAGTTGCTCATATTGAAAAGGTAGGAAACACACACACACACACACACACATGAAACTTTCCCCAAATAAAAACCTACTTCATTTCATGAAGGAAACCTACTGAGATGTAATATCTTTATGTTTTCATATGTTTCTTTTCTTTTGCCTACCTCTGAAATGTCCCTTTGAATTTTTTCCTCTGCCAATTTTGTTTCATGTTCTAAATACCACCCTCAAAAATTCCCAGGCAAACGTAGTTGACTACCTGGTCTTCAGCTTTGGTCCAGATCTTGCCTCAGAGTGCCACAGTGTATTTTGAAATCCTTACAAGAGAGCACCGTTGACCACTTCTTTATATCGTGGGAACCTCCAAGCCAATATGTGTCTCATACTCCATCTGCGATCCCTCTTGCTTTCCCTACCTTCATCACTGCCGTTAAAAATCTTAACATTGTCTGAGATTTCTACTCCATCTATGTAGATTAATCATTAAGCCTACGCCTATTCTTGTATGAATTTTACTTCCTCAACCTCTGACTTCTGCCACCTTATCTCACTACTCGTTGTCTTTGTTTAATCTCAGACTTCAGTTATTTCTTTGCAGGATTATGGGAATATCCTTAGAATGGCCTCTCTACAAGAGGACTTCTTTTTTTAAATTTTTTTTAACGTTTATTTATTTTTGAGACAGAGAGAGACAGAGCATGAACAGGGGAGGGGCAGAGAGAGAGGGAGACACAGAATCTGAAACAGGCTCCAGGCTCTGAGCTGTCAGCACAGAGCCCGACGCGGGGCTGGAACTCACGGACCGTGAGATCATGACCTGAGCCGAAGTCGGACGCTTAACCTACCAAGCCACCCAGGCGCCCCTCTACAAGAGGACTTCTTACCCTCCTCCCCAAACTATACACCTGCCTCCAACCCCAGCTTAGCCTCCATATTATTTTCAAAGCGGTATTCCTAAAATGCAATCTGACTATATTACTCTTCTTTAAATTGTTCAGATGCTGTCCTTCAGGATAACATCCATGATACACAGGCCCTCATGGCTTCTTGCTTACATTTGCAACTTCATCATCTTCTTTCCAAGAGTGACCCATAGTTCTCTGAACAAGCCATGTTCTTTATGGCCCATATTTTTACAGGTAGTAAGTACAGTGACTACCTTCTTGAAATTCCTTTTCCCTAATAACTTTTATCCAATACATTGACTTCCAGTTGTCTTTCATGATTCATTTCAAGCATTACATCCTCCTGGATTTTTTTCCTGAAAATCATCGTCTAGATGGAAAATAGAATTGTCTTCTCTCACTCAGCCCCCACCAAGAACATTTGAAAATTATCTGTTACTTTCCTTTATAATAATTATGAATAAAGTAATCAATTTCACTTTCCTTTTAAGTAGCAATAATAGAATTGGTAGTCTACCCCTCTTATGACATTCTATAACCTTCCAAACAAAACCTATTTTTGGTTTCTTTTAATGTTATTTTGTTCCTATCATCTACATCTCACTTTGGTTTCCTTCCTGTGGTAGTTACTTCTTTTTTAGCTTTTTCTTTTTTTTTTTTAACGTTTATTTATTTTTGAGACAGAGAGAGACAGAGCATGAACGGGGGAGGGGCAGAGAGAGAGGGAGACACAGAATCGGAAGCAGGCTCCAGGCTCTGAGCCATCAGCCCAGAGCCCGACGCGGGGCTCGAACTCACAGACCGTGAGATTGTGACCTGAGCTGAAGTCGGACGCTTAACCGACTGAGCCACCCAGGCGCCCCTTTTTTAGCTTTTTCAAGTATGCATATCAAATCCAACTTTCATGTTTGAAAAGTTACAGTATTATGTATGCACGTGAATGTATATGCTTTGTGTATTTAGGATACTGGTTTAAATATCACTTTTTCTTAAAATTTTCATGCTTTAGTCTTTTAGTTCCATTCATGTTGAAATATATATATATACATATATATATATGTATATATATATATATGTATATATATATATATATATATATATAAATCTAGTTCTCATTTTGGAATATTGCACAGTATTCCAGAGCCCACATTTTAACTGAGTACTGCAAGGTATTCCATTATATGCGTATCCTACATTTTAACTACTCCATCCCCCCCAGCAATGGCCAATTAACTTGCCTTCAACTCTTTTCCTCCAGTGGTACCAGGAATGTTTTCTTACCTATTTCCTAGCATGAGATTTACTCCACAATATATTGAGTGGAATTAGTAAATCTTGGGGAATACACATACCTTACTTCATGGAGCATTTCCTGATTCCTCTCCAGAATAACTGCTTTAGCTGGAAATTCCCAGCTGTGGTACCTAGGTGTCTATGTATATCCGTGTTAAAATTTCTTGTAAGTTTAGACATTGCAGGTAATTTCTCCTATTTCTACATTCTTCGTTTGATTTTGCTTTTGGTTTCATGGAACAGAGATCTTCAATTTTGATACAATCATACCCTTCAGTTTTTCTCCTTGCTGTTTGTGCTTTTTGAAGTCTTGTTCAAAACATCCCTCTTAACCCCAAATCACAAAAATATTCTTTATTTTGGTGACTCCTATTATCCAGATGTTGACAATTCTGCCAATATCTACCATTTTTACTCATTAATTTTTCTCCCTCGCTTCCCTCCTGTCATGCCCAATTAATCCCTTCCTGTGCCTCTGAGAGGGTTTCCTACCCAATTCCCACCTCACTAATTCATTTTCCTACGTATTCATTTTGTCATTCAACCCATCCGTTGCTCTTTTTTAAAATTTCCACATTGGGTTGTTTCTCCCCCAACACCTGCACATTTTCATTAAAATTTCTCGTTATATGTTTTAATGTTTTTCCTTGTCTGTTGAATACATTTATAATATTCAGTTTAAATATTTGTTGTTTCTCTTGCATTAGTCCTGATTTTTTTAGGTGATTTTCCATTTGATGATTTGTATTGCATATTGTTTGAGCCTCTCAGTAACTAGAAACGCATATTTTATTGGATCTGTCCACTATTTTGACTAATATTTGTTACTGGAGAAGTTACAAAAACCTGGCCTCTAACTTGAGCTCTGTTTGGTTTATGAGTGGATATTCTATTGTCACATTCTAGACTGATAGCCCTTCAAGCCCTGATCCTACTTCTAGGAACCTTCTAGTAACTCTGCCCCTGTCATTGATTTTATCCTAGACCCTTCCCTTCTGTTCTGATTAACTCACGCAGTGGGGAATGAAGGTGCAGATTCAAGAACGTTCAGACATTCCCCACGCTGTGTACATTCATTGATAGAGGATCTCCACCACAGACTCCATTCCCCTCCTTGTTCCTCTACTTTATGTGACTGTCAGTGGAGCTGGTGCTGCTATATTATTGCCCCATGGAACTGAAGGCTTAGCAAGAGGGAAGGGCATAAATAGGAAATCCAGATCAAGCTGGGCCTCTTTTGAGGCTCCTGGCCTTCCCCAATTTGAAAACTTCACCATCTCCCAGTACCCTTGTTCCATCAAGATCCAACCATCTTTGGTTTCTGTACAGATTTTTTCAGTTTTGTTTTGTTTTGTTTTGTTTTTAGTTAGTGGTTGAATAGAATTTCTCATGGCTGTTGCTTTACGTATTCCAGGGAGCATCATTCATATTATATTGTATACTCCAGTGAGATACCATTCCCTAAGAATACAATGTGAATAGTGCTCATCAGAATTTTGCAATGATTCAGAATGCATTAACTTCTCTAACTGTTCTATGGTTGGTTCTGTGAAGGAATACAGAGAACTGTGGTAGTTCACCGTGTTTTCCAGAAGCAAAAGAAACCAAGTTTTTAATACATGACACCCCTCAACTACTGACAGTTCCTTTAGAATAAAGACTATTTCAATCATCAGTCTATACCCAGCATGAGATTCAGTGTGTGGTTCATAGTCGAAACTTAATAACAAAGCTTAAATCAATTTGTTAAATGAAATAAGAAAGAAAGGAAAGGCAGTTTGCTCAAGAGATACCAGAGAGAGAAATAGAGATAAAGACAGAAAGACACAGTGACACAGAGAATAAAGAAGGAAATATAGAGAGTAATTGAAAATTTTTAGGTGAATATAACACTGTTGATAAATTACACTCTTGGCTTTACTATCACTCAAAGAACCTCATAAGATGTCATTTTACTCAAATATAATCACAGGGCATGTGTTTGTTATTATCTGTCTGCCAGAACATGCAGCATTTCATATCATTATTCATCTAATTGCAAAGAACCAAAAACAAATCCACAACTTGTCTCATTACTGACTTCTTATAAAAATGTTTAAAAATAAGATTCACATCATCAAAAGCTATTGGCTTACGCATGGATATACTCACAGATTTTTCCTCAGAACACAATTTAATTAATTCAGGAATGTGCACATCAGTGAAAAAGCTGACCAAAAATTAAATTTGTACTTCTTTAGTGCATATATTGCAAAAATCAAAAGTTTTATCTTTATTGGGCAAATACTTTTCAGGCTATAAATATGGCCTTCTGACCATCACCAGCCATGCTCTGAATCTATAACCATACAGAGATCATAATTTGGAGGATTATTGACAGACCCAACTTCTTGTCACAGAAAAATCAGACAGTTGATGATTGGTAGGCACATTCTGATTCTTCAGGTGTATACAGTTGCCCTACTGAATTTCTGGTCACTCTTAGAAATTATTTTAAGCAGGGATGCTTGTGTGGCTCAGTCGATTAAGCATCTGACTTCAGCTCAGGTCATGATCATGCAGTCCCTGAGTTCGAGCCCCGCATCGGGCTCTGTGCTGACAGCTCAGAGCCTGGAGCCTGCTTCAGATTCTGTCTCCCTCTCTCTCTGCCCCTCCCCTGCTCACGCTCTGTCTCACTCTCAAAAATGAATAAATGTTAAAAAATATTAAAAAAATGAAATTGTTTTAAGTAAATGTCTGTCACAGGTTTTCTATAAAGATCATCTTGTTTGAGTTGAAACTCATAAAGCATAAGTAGATTTGTTTTGGCTTTGGCTCATAGAAAACAATGAGTTTTTAACTGAGATTTTGGATTAGCTTTAGAGGCATAAGATGAAAGTACCTCATAACATTTTCAGGGGAGTTTTATTTCCAAAAGAACCTCACTATAAAGGAACATGGGTTCCAAGGAAAGTATGGCAAGTAGCAGTGTGCAAAGTTCAAGGTAAGTATTAATGACGCGGATATAAATGGCTTCATGAGAACTCAAGAAGACAATTTGTATCATAGCCTGTAACGGCAAAGTAGAGGAAGGAGAGGTTCGTGGAGTTGCATCTGCTCTAAATATCCAACACTTTTGAATCAGGGGGAAAAAAATAAAATCAGAACTACCCATGGGGAGAAGGAAAATGTTCTCTAAATGGAATATTAGTTTGAGTTAAGGAATAAGAGAAAATGGGCTTTTGGCTTTAAAGACAAATACTGTTTTTTCTTTTGTAAAGTACTGATCATTTAGTCATTTCTCCTTAATTACTTTTAAATATCCTCTTATATAGACATTTTTTTCCTGTAAGAAGGAGTACAGCCAGACTACCTGTGTTTTATTCAGAATTTTCAGACAGATTTAATGTTTTTTTGTTATCTGACAAGTGCATTTATTGAAATTGTGGTTTGTATTTCAGGTAAATACAGTACAGAGACATAGGAAAGCAATGCCAGCATTAATCAATTTTCTGTTCTGCATTAAGTTGGAATAAAACATTCCTGGGCGACATGACAAAACCACACTTTATAAAAGGGAGACGAGACCCAGATAGCTTTTGGTTTTTCTCTTCGAGTCTTGTCATATTTTCCCAGCTGAAAAGTCTTTCTTTAAACGAAAGCAGATATAGAATCTTCGTACATATATTTAAATTTTGATAGCTTTATCAAAGCATCATTTCCTTTTCATTTTTCATTGCGACGGAGTCTCAGGACTTCCTAAAGTCTGTTTTCTTCTTTGATTTAATAACAAATGATTTCCATCATATTGGGCTCATAGTTTCATTAAAAGCAAATAACAATTGACTGCATGTTATAAGAGTCTCACACTGTGAAATTCAGATCTTCACAAAATATTTACCACATGCAGCCCTCAGATTAGAACACTTCTTTCCAGTCTTTTCCACCTATGCCTTATGAATATGAATATATATGTATATAGATACAGTTTAATCAGTTGTCATTTATTTGCATTTATTTTACCATTTTATCTCCTCTAGCTGTGAAACAAAGTCATAAACATGACACCGGCTTAAAATGAAAGTTTATAAAGAAGCTAAATAATTTATCACAATTCAAGCCTTATTAACAATTTTATATGAATTTTTAAGCTTTGGCAGAATAAACTTTAGAAAAGTTCAGGAGCTTAAAAGTATACACTCTCATGGTATATCTATGTGTGTGAATTAATTTCTCTAAAGATATTATATTTTAAATATAAAATGTACAAGATTTATATAAATATAAGTTATTGGATTTGAGATCACTAAATATGTAATCCCGAAGAATGTGAACCAGGAGAGACTGTTAAAATTACAACCATGTTTGCATGAAGAAGTACATGATTTCATCTGATTGTTTAATTGATGTGTTAATTTTTTTTAAGTTTATTTATTTATCTGAGAGAGAGAGAATGCGCACAAGGCAGAGAAAGAAGAGAGAGAGAATCTCAAGCGCATTCCTCACTGCCAGCGCAAAGCCCAATGTGGGGCTCGAACTCACAAACCTCGAGATTATGACCTGAGCTGAAGTCAGACATTTAACCGACTGAGCCACCCAGGCAGCCCATTAGAAGCTTTAACTTTAAAAATAAATCAAATTATGAATATAAACACTTCTAACAAAATTAAAAAGCAAATAAAATTTGGAAAATGTCACATATATGAAAGAAAAAGTTACTGTCCTATTGATGTCTTATTCATGCTCAATATATAGGATTAATTTTTTAAATTAATAGAAAAATAGTCAAAGGATATCTTTAAAGAAGAAAAGATACAGAATTTAAAAATACTTAATTGTAATAAAAAACCCATTATTATAATGATGATGTACCTATAATATTTTCTTCCTTTCTTATTCCCTTTTTAATGATTAAATATTCATATTCACTATAGTATGATGAGATACTCTCCAGCACTGTGGGAGGGACTAATCTGTGCCACACTTCCTGAGAAGCAATCAAGAGTTTCAAAAATGATTTTGAATAATAAAAAATTTTTGAATAAATAATAATAAATTTTGAATAAAATATATAAATAATATATAATATATATAAATAAAATTTTTGAATAAAAATATTTTAAATAATAATTCTACTTTTAGAAAATTTACTGTGGGTATAATTACAACTATGGACCAAATTGTGTTTTATAAAGGATTCTTGCCAGCCTTATTTATATTAAGGCAACTTTCACTGGGTGAAATATCCAATCACAGAGGAATTGTTGACTAAATTACGACACATCTAACTGACAGAATTTATGAGGCCCATTCAACTCATAGTTTTGAAACAATTTTAATGACACCTAAAAATTATTCCCATATACTGTAAAGTAAAAAAGCAAGTAAAATAATATCAACTAATACCAATAAAACATGTGAAAAAAATGTTAATCATATATAAGTTAACTTAACCCTTGTACAAAAGTTGTCTATATCTGAAATGGAAAAAATACCAGTATCTAGCTCATAGACTTACAGGGTATATTAACTAAGATACTACATGTGAAAAAACTGATTTTAGAACTGGTACCTGATAAATATTATATACATTTCAGCTAGTTAGGGTTAGCTCTCTTAGAGGAGAATTAGGTCAGAAACGGGAGGGAAATTTTGCTCTTATTAAAGTGTTCGTAGATGTCCTTTCTTTCTCTGTGTGTGAAAAAAGCAATGATAACCAACAATTTCAAAATTATGAAAGGAAAGGTAAACAGTTTATCTTCCTTTTTCAAAGTAATGAATGAACTTGCACGAACAACATGGCCAGGACAATCAAATGTCAGATACTAAAGGTCTGCTCTCAAATGAAGTAATTATTGACAACTCTTTCCACTGGCCAAAAGTAAAGGGTGACAAGAGCCAGTTATCCGTATACTTGGTCTGTGCCATCAATCTCTGTGTGTTTAGCTCCCTCCTGAGAATTCTCTACAGAGTGGGATCCTCGGTACCTGCCACAAGAGCACCATCTTTTATTTCCAAGCCCAGAGACAAAGGAAATTGTGTTTAAGGGTCTTGTCAGTAGCCGGGAAGCTACTGGAGTCCTGAAAAAAAGGACCCAGGGTTCTACTTTTGAGAGACAAATGATTCTGTAAAATTAATAGAAGGAACTTTATCCTTCTTACTACCTTCATACACATGTGCTACACATAAGGTGGGCTCTATCCAGCATACATTTAAATCCTGTCGCACTTCCTATATTTTTAGCTTTTTGTTTGTTTACCAACAAATTGGTCAAATAAACGATTCCCTTTTTACATATATGGAAACGGAGGTTCTGTGAGTTTAAATGGCCCACCCAATGACTCAGCAAGTAAATGCGGAGCAATGATTCTAAGACATGTCTTGAGTCTTCCAGTCTCCTTGTGACCCTGTCTTCTTAGAAATGTAGGTCATCTTCACTGGGCTCACAGATCGCAGTTCAGCTCGTTAGTTCACATTTTGTGAACTATTGCCTTGTCTGGCTAAAAAAGCCAATGTCCAGCTTTACTTTGTGACAGTGCAATGGAGAAATAGATGTCTGTTCTCCGTTGTGGTAGCTTTATAACATTACACTTTACACAGAGCCTTCTTTTTCATATCCATTCTAGGGAAGTGTATCTGAAATTGCTTCCTTCTAGGAGTGGGATCAACAGGGTCACCACCAAAGTGGGAGAACAAAACGAGATCACAGGGTGAAAAACCAATCCCAGACTGAAACAAGTAAATGAAGAAAATATCTGCAAAGTCACGGTTCTGATTCTAGTCACATGTAATAACTTACAAACAGCTCGGTTTCTTCTTCAATCACTTCAGAGTTTCCTCAAGAACATGGGTATTTTCTTTTCATTTCTTCCACTACAGAAACATTTTAGGATTTTCCCCCAGATTAATGGAAGACGACTTCACGTTTCCACTTCTTAAAAAACCACTCACCATTAAACAACAGCTTTTCAGCTTCCACTCACTGAAGTCGCAATAATCTTAAGGTTTTCCCAGTCCCAGCATCATTATATCAAGTACCATGATACATATAGGACAGCCCCAATTTGAAAAATATATATTTTGATTGACCCAAGCGTTTTCAAATTGAAAGCAGAATTGTGGTATTAAAATTAGAAATAGTATTTAGGAGTATTATACACGGTCATTGCATCTTTTAAAAAATACTTTTTCAATCTCTTCCTACATTTCAAAATAATATACACCATGTTTGCATGTTTCCAATGATCCCTTTTCCTGCAATCTAATTAAACCCATTAGGCACAAACGTAACATTTGAAGTCGAGTTTGTATGAACTTCGTATAGTTAAACACTTTTAGTTGGAGTATTTTAAATAGAGTGAAAAGGGATGGTTTTCATGGATGGAGAATTTAAAGGGTGATTTCAAGGATCAGATCTAGTCATATCATTCCTTATAAGAGGTGAGGAGATTGCTGTTAGAATAATTCACCTCAGCCTGAGGTTTGGGAACACCTTTTGAGGCCTGCAGGGTCTCTATGAGCATATTTTTTATTTGTTTTTATTTTGATGATCCTCTAAAAAATAACTGACTCACTCTGGATTACCTGGTGGTCCTGTTTGTTAGGTAAATGCTGCAAAGGGATGCCAGCACTTACATTTATATATATAAATATAATGGAGTCCAAAGCTGAGCAAGCAAATGGTTCCAAAACTTTGACCTGGGAAAGAAATTAAGGTATTAGGGCAATTGAGTTATCACACAGCTCATGATACACTTGAACAGCAACAAAAATAAAGCAAGTGCAAAGGCAGGCATTGTAGTCACGTTTGAGATAATCTATTGCACTCCTCCTGTGCTTATGTAAGCAGTTAGCAACAGTTAATTAATAATAAGTGTGGAAAATTTTTCTTTTCTTAACATTAACACTAGACATTCATTTAATGTGCATTTCTGTAATACTATAACATGCAAATAAGCAGGACAGCTTTACAGAATTATCAAATGATATCTTGATAAAAATTAAGCATCCGACTTCGGCTCAGGTCGTGATCTCACGGTCTGTGAGTTCGAGCCCCGCGTCGGGCTCTGGGCTGACAGCTCAGAGCCTGGAGCCTGCTTTAGATTCTGTGTCTCCCTCTCTCTCTGCCCCTTCCCCCGTTCGCTCTCTGTCTCTCTCTGCCTTTCAAAAATGAATAAAATGTTAAAAAAAAAAAAAAAAAGAAGGAAGTCTCAATGTTCTGAACTAAGAAGCAGGGTCTTAATGTTTTAACCAGCATTCTGACAATATACATAGGCAAGCCAGCATTGTCTGAATGTTTATCACTAACTTCAAAATATAGAAATAGATTAAATGTAGACCCACAGTTGAGAGGCCATTCTTCCACCGTTGGCAGTGACTGGTGAGGAGGCCATTGGAAGGGCCCTTGGGAAACCTGAGGCCTAGTGCAGCACTTTCCATAGTTGTATTAATTTGAGCCCAAAACTGAACCTCCCTAAGACTCACTTTCTATACTATTAAAGTGGTAGGACTTAAGACTGTTTCTAAGATCTCTTCCAACTCTGACATTCTAGTTAGAGGATGCCCTAGGCATCTGATGTACATTCATGTGTCATATTTTTAGTTATTTAAAATAACTAAGCTTCATGAACAGTGTCTTTTCTGTCATATTCCATCAGAGGGTTCCTCATCTTCAAATTGAAGGACAGGGTAAAGGATTCCGATGTTATTTTAAATAAAATGCCTAAACGAAAAAGACCCTCATGAATTCATTAGTCATTATTATTTGAGGGCTATGTTACAGCAAACTTCTAAAAATGCATAATATGTTTAACTTCAATATTTTCGTATAGGGGGAACTTCGTTAACCGTTTAATTGCCTGATAAGCCTTTAAAGTGTAATATGTTTTGCTTTCAAACAGAAACGTCATTCATTTACATTTGGTGGATGGGGCGCCAGGGAGGCTCAGTGGGTTAAGCGTCTAGCTCCTGATTTCAGCTCAGGTCATGATCTCAGGGCTCATGGGGTCAAGTGCCTCATGGGCTCTAAGATGACAGCACGGAGCTCGCTTGGGATTCTCCCTCTCCTTCTCTCTTTCTGCTCTTCCCCCACTTGTGCGCTCTCTCAAAATAAATAAACTTTAAAATAAATAAATAAATAAACAAACAAACAAAGGAATGAATTTGGTGGAGATGATGTGAGAATGTGTGCATGTTTGGCTGTATTCAAGAGGTAGAGGTGAACTACCAAGTTTATTATGACAAAGGCACAGGGTCTCTAAGTCCTCTGAGACCTTAATTTAAAAAAGAAACTCTTATCTCCTATTCTTATGAGTAGCTTATCACCATGGTATTTTTCAAATGACTTTTCCTTTCGCGTATAAAAATACATGACTATAGACCAGTGGTCCTCACACCAGGCTGAGTTTTTTCATCCAGTGGACGTTTGGCAACATCTGGAAACATTTTTGGTTGTCACAAACTTGGGGGTGGGGGTAGGGTGGGAGAAGGGCTACTGGCATCTAGTGGGGTAGAGGTCAGGGATGCTGCTGAATATCCAACAACGCAGAGGGCAGCCCCCTACAACTAAGAGAAACCCTACCACAAATGGAGGACAACTCCCCCCCACGACAAAGAATCCCACCCCAAATGCCAATAACTCCAAGACTGAGAAAACGTGCTGTAAACTCCAAGTGCAAGTTGAAATTCACTTCGGCATCAGGTCTATGAGAAAGTTAAAGGGTACTTTTCTCTACTTCCCCACCTTACAAATCATGAATTTAAGGCTTTTATTCAAGTAGTATAATTTCTTTTTATTTTTCTGTTGTCTCCCACAGTCGTGAATATATAAGGAATTGAAAATCTTTAAAGTGCCAACTTTGGAAACTATTTCTGTTCTTTGCAAATACAGTAAATTTCACTACAGGGTCTGTTTAGTGCCTTGTTTTTTCAGAAAAGCTTAAGTTTTTTATATTACAGCCAAATAATGTCTTTCCATGCTTTTGAAAATTTAGTTGAGGAAGCCAATGCAATCTTTTGATTCTTGGGTTGTTTTTCAATGTGTGAAAGTTGAAGTTACCAAGACTTCAAAAAAGATAAATTGGGTAGGGATTGGGGGAGACTTTGGTGCCGACATTTAAAATGTGTTGTCTATGCTTACATTTATTTGCGGGTTTGTCCAGCATAATTTCTTCTTTTTTTTTCTTAAGTTGAACAAGCCATTGTTACCAATTTTTTATTAACATTTCCATTTTCTGAGGTAATCCCAAATCAACGTCTAGGTAAACCATAATGGAGGCCTGTTGGTGGTTCTTTTATTATTCTCGAAGGATTGCAGCGCCACCTACAGGAGTCCTTCTGCATACTACTAGCCCTCCTAGCAAGCATTCCTATGCCTGCCTATAGCACAAAGGAGAAATGAACAAGTCTAGAATGCAAAATACAGCAAGGAAACAAACAAAAATCCAACGGAAAGACTTACATTGTATCATATGTCTTTCAGGTATGAACTTTACTGAACTCTTTGAAAACAACTAATTTCTTGATTTTTCAACTCCCTAGGGAAATACTACTTTCAAAAATCTGGATTCTTTTAGCAAACAACTGCATCTTTAAAATAAGAAAACCATGCATTTTAAAAAATGTGTTGAGAAGAAATGAGAGGCAAATGTTTAATGGTACTGAATTTTGAAAAATCAATACAAAATTGTATAGCTGATCTGGAATTTAAAAAAATAAAATAAATGCATAAACTAATGTAAAAATAAAAAAAAATAAATTGGAACGTATTTTTTGTTTTCCTTTTCCCATTCTCTTCAAAACGTGGGTTTATTCAGTTGAAGACCTAGTTTCTATTTTTGGCAAAAGCCAGAGTTTTCTAGGTTTAGAACTCACACCATCTATTTTTGATAATGACAACAGACATCAAGTTCATATCCTTGTTCCTTGTGTTCTTCTTCCTCATGCATGTGAACTTTACTAATGGAAAACTGTTATGCAGACACATTATAAAACAGTATCTGTGAGAACCTTTGAGAGTCAAGGACGGATTGAGACCATGTCAGTAAACATCTAGTTGTTGAGTAAGGAAGAAGTTGGCATTCAAAAAGTTACCACTTCCCTCCTGTGGAAACAAGTTTAACTCCTGAAGGTCCAGTATTTACACTAGCCAGAGGGGGGAACTTCCGGTAATTACATCATTAAAATCTGTCTGCCTACTCTGCATGTGCCATGCAATCATACGCTTTGATGAAGTGGAGGGGGAAATTACCATAAATCTTGTTCACTACTAGAATGTTCATTGGTTCCTTTCGGTAATTTTATGTGGTGTGGATGAAAACCAGACTTTGTTCCAATCAAAGAAGGAAAAGTAGAAGGAGCAGAAGATATTTTTAGGGTGAAGACTAGCCAAGTAAATTAAATCAGACCATTAAGCTTAATGGGGTTTGAGAGAACAAGGGCAATTATTAGTTCAAAATAATGACCTTCAATCCAACTTCAAGGAAATGTGTAATAGCAGAATTCCCTCAGTCAGTCATTCAGTGAATCTCTCTTTATGTGTGTATGTGTGTGTGTGTGTGTGTGTTTCTCTCTCGCTCCCTGCTCTCCCTATGTCCCGAATATAACCACAGAGACACAGGGATCGGGTAGCAGGAATCAATAACCAACTAACCTGACCATGCGATATAGTTATATAGCTTAAATCTATGTTCCCAATAATATTAATTTCCTCTGATAGAATTAAAATAGCTCATCAAAAGTTAGCCATCCGGAGCCTTCTAAGAATCCAGGTAGAACAATTCTTTTTTTTAAAAAAAATTTTTTTTACGTTTATTCACTTTTTGATAGAGAGAGACAGAGCGTGAGTGGGGGAGGGGCAGAGATAGAGGGAGACACAGAATCCGAAACAGGTCCCAGGCTCCGAGCTGTCAGCACAGAACCCAACGCGGAGCTGGAACTCACGGACCCTGAGATCATGACCTCCGCTGAAGGCAGACGCTTAACCGACTGAGCCACCCAGGCGCCCCCGGGGAAGAATAATTCTTATAAAACTTGGCCCTGAGGGAATTTATGGC